>NC_090939.1:234959604-235235868 GCF_040938575.1 Ambystoma mexicanum | reverse complement strand
TCATGCCCCGTGTGTCTCTCTCCCCTCCCCCCACCCCCGCTTATGCCCTATGTGTCTCTCCCCCTCCGCCCACCCCTCGCTCATGCCCGTGTGTCTCTCTCCCTTCCCACACTCCCCGCTCAAGCCCCGTGTGTCTCTCCCCCCCCGCCCACCCCCTGCTCATGCGCGTGTGTCTCTCTCTCCCCCCACCCCCGCTCATGCCCCGTGTGTCTCTCCCCTCCCCACCCCCCGCTCATGCCCTGTGTGTCTCTCTCCCCTCCCCCACCCCCCTGCTCAGGCCCTGTGAGTCTCTCTCCCTCCCCCCACCCCCGCTCATGCCCCGTGTGTCTCTCTCCCTCCCCTCACCCCTCGCTCATGCCCCTGTGTGTCTCTCTCCCTCCCCCCACCCCCGCTCGTGCCCCGTGTATCTCTCCCCCTCCTGCCCACCCCCGCTCATGCTCCATGTGTCTCTCCGCCTCCCGCCAACCCCCTGCTCATGCCCCGTGTGTCTCTCTCCCTCCCCCCACCCCCACTCATGCCCTGTGTGTCTCTCTCCCTCCCCCCCACCCCCGCTTGTTGCCCCGTGTGTCTCTCCCCCTCCCGCCCACCCCTCGCTCATGCCCCGTGTGTCTCTCTCCCTCCCCCCACCCCCTGCTTATGCCCCGTGTGTCACTCCCTCTCCCGCCCACCCCCTGCTCATGCCGCGTGTGTCTCTCTCCCTCCCCCACCCCCGCTCATGCCCCGTGTGTCTCTCTCCCTCCCCCCACCCCCGCTCACGCCCCGTGTGTCTCTCCCCCTCCCCCCCACCCCCTGCCTATGCCCTGTGTGTCTCTCTCCCTCCCCCCACCCCTCGCTCATGCCCCGTGTGTCTCTCTCCCTCCCCCCACCCCCGCTCATGCCCCGTGTGTCTCTCCCCCTTTCGCCCACCCCCCCACTCGTGCCCCCATGTGTCTCTCCCCCTCCTGGCCACCCCGCTCATGCTCTGTGTGTCTCTCCCCCTCCCGCCAACCCCCTGCTCATGCCCCGTGTGTCTCTCTCCCTCCCCCCCACCCCCGCTCATGCCCCGTGTGTCTCTCTCCCTCCCCCCTACCCCCGCTTATGCCCTGTGTGTCTCTCCCCCTCCCGCCCACCCTCGCTCATGCCCCGTGTGTCTCTCTCCCTCCCCCCACCCCCCGCTCATGCCCCATGTGTCTCTCCCCCTCCCGCCCACCCCCTGCTCATGCCGCGTGTGTCTCTCTCCCTCCCCACCCCCGCTCATGCCCCGTGTGTCTCTCTCCCTCCCCCCACCCCCGCTCATGCCCCGTGTGTCTCTCTCCCTCGCCCCCACCCCCGCTTATGCCCCGTGTGTCTCTCCCCCTCCCGCCCACCCCTCGCTCATGCCCGTGTGTCTCTCTCCATCCCCACACCCCCCGCTCATGCCCCGTGTATCTCTCCCCCTCCCGCCCACCCCCTGCTCATGCCGCGTGTGTCTCTCTCCCTCCCCACCACCCCCGCTTATGCCCCGTGTGTCTCTCCCCCTCCCTCCCACCCCTCGCTCATGCCCCGTGTGTCTCTCTCCCTGCCCCCGCTCATGCCCCGTGTGTCTCTCCCCCTCCCGCCCACCCCCTGCTCATGCCGCGTGTGTCTCTCTCCCTCCCCCACCCCCGCTCATGCCCCGTGTGTCTCTCTCGCTCCCCCCACCCCCGCTCATGCCCCGTGTGCCTCTCTCCCTCCCCCCACCCCCGCTTATGCCCCGTGTGTCTCTCCACCTCCCGCCCACCTCTCGCTCATGCCCCGTTTGTCTCTCTCCCTCCCCACACTCCCCGCTCCTGCCCCGTGTGTCTCTCCCCCTCCCGCCCACCCCCTGCTCATGCCGCGTGTGTCTCTCTCCCTCCCCTACCCCCGCTCATGCCCCGTGTGTCTCTCACCCTCCCCCCCACCCCCCGCTCATGCCCTGTGTGTCTCTCTCCCTCCCCCCCACCCCCCGCTCATGCCCTGTGTGTCTCTCTCCCCTCCCCCCACCCCCGCTCACGCCCCGTGTGTCTCTCCCCCTCTCGCCCACCCCCCGCTCACACCCTGTGTGTCTCTCTCCCTCCCCCCACCCCCACTCATGCCCCGTGTGTCTCTCTCACTCCCCCCACCCCCCCGCTCCTGCCCCCTGTTTGTCTCTCCCTCCCTCCCCCACCCCCGCTCACGCCCCGTGTGTCTCTCCCCCTCTCGCCCACCCCCGCTCACGCCCTGTGTGTCTCTCTCCCTCCCCCCACCCCCACTCATGCCCCGTGTGTCTCTCTCACTCCCCCCCACCCCGCTCATGCCCCCTGTTTGTCTCTCCCTCCCCCACCCCTGCTCAAGCCCCGTGTGTCTCTCCCCTTTCCGCCCACCGCTCGCTCATGCCCTGTGTATCTCTCCCCCTCCCGCCCACCCCCCGCTCATGCCGCGTGTGTCTCTCTCCCCTCCCCCACCCCCGCTCATGCCCCGTGTGTCTCTCTCCCTCCCCCCCACCCCGCGCTCACGCCCCGTTTGTCTCTCTCCCTCCCCTCCACCCCCGCTCATGCCCTGTGTGTCTCTCCCCCTTTCGCCCACCCCCCACTCGTGCCCCTTGTGTCTCTCCCCCTCCTGCCCACCCCGCTCATGCTCTGTGTGTCTCTCCCCCTCCCGCCAACCCCCTGATCATGCCCCGTGTGTCTCTCTCCCTCCCCCCACCCCTGCTCATGCCCCGTGTGTCTCTCTCCTTCCCCCCACCCCCGCTCAGCCGCCCCCGTGTGTCTCTCCCCTCCTCCTCCCCCCCCTGCTCATGCCCTGTTTGTCTTTCTTCCCTCCCCCCCACCCCTCGCTCATGCCCCGTGTGTCTCTCTCCCTCCCCCTCACCCCCCGCTCATGCCCCGTGTGTCTCTCCCCCTTTCGCCCACCCCCCACTTGTGCCCCGTGTGTCTCTCCCCCTCCTGCCCACCCCGCTCATGCTCTGTGTGTCTCTCCCCCTCCCGCCAACCCCCTGCTCATGCCCCGTGTGTCTCTTTCCCTCCCCCCCACCCCCGCTCATGCCCCGTGTGTCTCTCTCACTCCCCCCCACCCCCGCTCATGCCCCGTGTGTCTCTCTCCTTCCCCCCACCCCCGCTTATGCCCCGTGTGTCTCTCTCCCTCCCCCCACCCCTCGCTCATGCCCCGTGTGTCTCTCTCCCTCCCCCCATGCCCGCTCATGCCCCGTGTGTCTCTCCCCCTTTCGCCCACCCCCCACTCGTGCCCCGTGTGTCTCTCCCCCTCCTGCCCACCCCGCTCATGCTCCGTGTGTCTCTCCCCCTCCCGCCAACCCCCTGCTCATGCCCCGTGTGTCTCTCTCCCTCCCCCCCACCCCCGCTCGTGCCCCGTGTGTCTATCTCCCTCCCCCCCACCCCCGCTTATGCCCCGTGTGTCTCTCCCCCTCCCGCCCACCCCTCGCTCATGCCCCGTGTGTCTCTCTCCCTCCCCCACCCCCGCTCATTCCCTGTGTGTCTCTCCCCCCCACCCCCTGCTCATGCCCCGTGTGTCTCTCTCCCTCACCCCAACCCCCCCTCATGCCCCGTGTGTCTCTCTCCCTCCCTCCCACCCCCGCTCATGCCCCGTGTGTCTCTCTCCCTTCCCCCCACCCCCGCTTATGCCCCGTGTGTCTCTCCCCCTCCCGCCCACCCCTCGCTCATGCCCTGTGTGTCTATCTCCCTCCCCCCACCCCCCGCTCATGCTCCGTGTGTCTCTCCCCCTCCCGCCCACCCCCTGATCATGCTGCGTGTGTCTCTCTCCCTCCCCCACCCCCGCTCATGCCCCGTGTGTCTCTCTCCCTCCCCCACCCCCGCTCATGCCCTGTGTGTCTCTCCCCCTCCCGTCCACCCCTCGCTCATGCCCCGTGTGTCGCTCCCCTCCCGCCCACCCCCCTTCATGCCCCGTGTGTCTCTCTCACTGCCCACCACCCCCAATCATGCCCCGCGTGTCTCTCTCCCTCCCCCTACCCCCGCTCATGCCTCGTGTGTCTCTATCCCTCCCCCCACCCCCGCACATGCCACGTGTGTCTCTCCCCCTCCCCCACCCCTGCTCATGCCCCGTGTGTCTCTCTCCCCTCCCCCCACCCCGCTCATGCCCCGTGTGTCTCTCTCCCTCCCCCCCACCCCCGCTTATGCCCCGTGTGTCTCTCCCCCTCCCGCCCACCCCTCACTCATGCCCTGTGTGTCTCTCTCCCTCCCCCCACCCCCGCTCATGCCCCATGTGTCTCTCCCCCTCCCGCCCAACCCCTGCTCATGCCGCGTGTGTCTCTCTCCCTCCCCCACCCCCGCTCATGCCCCGTGTGTCTCTCTCCCTCCCCCCACCCCCACTCATGCCCCGTGTGTCTCTCACCCTCCACCCCACCCCCTGCCCCGTGTGTCTCTCTCCCTCCCCCCACCCCTCGCTCATGCCCCGTGTGTCTCTCTCCCTCCCCCCCACCCCCGCTCATGCCCCGTGTGTCTCTCCCCCTCCTGCCCACCCCCCGCTCATGCTCCGTGTGTCTCTCCCCCTCCCGCCAACCCCCTGCTCACGCCCCGTGTGTCTCTCTCCCTCCCCCCCACCCTGCTCATGCCCCGTGTGTCTCTCTCCCTCCCCCCCACCCCCGCTTATGCCCCATGTGTCTCTCCCCCTCCCGCCCACCCGTCGCAAATGCCCTGTGTGTCTCTCTCCCTCCCCCCACCCACGCTCATGCCCCATGTGTCTATACCCCTCCCGCCCACCCCCTGCTCATGCCGTGTGTGTCTCTCTCCCTCCCCCACCCCCGCTCATGCCCCGTGTGTCTCTCTCCCTCCCCCCACCCCCACTCATGCCCCGTGTGTCTCTCACCCTCCACCCCACCCCCTGCCCCGTGTGTCTCTCTCCCTCCCCTCACCCCTCGCTCATGCCCCGTGTGTCTCTCTCCCTCCCCCCCACCCCCGCTCATGCCCCGTGTCTCTCCCCCTTTCGCCCACCCCCACTCGTGCCCCGTGTGTCTCTCCCCCTCCTGCCCACCCCGCTCATGCTCCGTGTGTCTCTCCCCTCCCGCCAGCCCCCTGCTCATGCCCCGTGTGTCTCTCTCCCTCCCCCCCCACCCCCGCTCATGCCCCGTGTGTTTCTCTCCCTCCCCCCCACCCCCGCTTATGCCCCATGTGTCTCTCCCCCTCCCGCCCACCCCTCGCTCATGCCCTGTGTGTCTCTCTCCCTCCCCCCACCCCCCGCTCATGCCCCATGTGTCTCTCCCCCTCACGCCCACCCCCGGCTCATGCCGCGTGTGTCTCTCTCCCTCCCCCACCCCCGCTCATGCCCTGTGTGTCTCTCTCCCTCCCCCACCCCCGCTCATGCCCCGTATGTCTCTCTCCCTCCCCCCACCCTCGCTTATGCCCTGTTTGTCTCTTCCCCTCCCGCCCACCCCTCGCTCATGCCGTGTGTCTCTCTCCCTCCCCCCACCCTCCGCTCATGCCCTGTGTGTCTCTCCCCCTCCCGCCCACCCCCTGCTCATGCCGCGTGTGTCTCTCTCCCTCCCCCACCCCTGCTCATGCCCTGTGTGCCTCTTTCCCTCCCCCCACCCCCGCTCATGCCCCTTGTGTCTCTCCCCCTCCCCCCCACCCCCTGCTCATGTCCCATGTGTCTCTCTCCCTCCCCCCACCCCCCGCTCATGCTCCGTGTGTCTCTCTCCCTCCCCCCAAACCCCCCTCATGCCCCGTGTGTCTCTCTCCCTCCCCCCACCCCTGCTCATGCCCCGTGTGTCTCTCCCCCCTCCCGCCCACCCACGCTCATGCCCCATGTGTCTCTCCCCCTCCCGCCCACCCCCCACTCATGCCCCGTGTGTCTCTCCCACTCCCATCCACCCGCCGCTCATGCCCCATGTGTCTCTCCCCCTCCCGCCCACCCCCCGCTCATGCCCCGTGTGTCTCTCCCCCTCCTGCCCACCCCGCTCATGCCCCGTGTGTCTCTCTCCCTCCCCACACACCCGCTCATGCCACGTGTGTCTCTCCCCCTCCCACCCACCCCTCGCTCATGCCCCGTGTGTCTCTCCCCCTCCCGCCCACCCCCCGCTCATGCCCCGTGTGTCTTTCTCCCTCCGCCCACCCCTGCTCATGTCCCGTGTGTCTATTTCCCTCCCCCCCACCCCCGCTTATGCCCCGTGTGTCTCTCCCCCTCCTGCCCCACCCCCCCTTCATGCCCCGTGTGTCTCTCTCACTGCCCCCCACCCCCAATCATTGCCGTTGTGTCTCTCCCCCTCCCCCCCACCGCCCGCTCATGCCCCGTGTGTCTCTCTCCCTCCCCCCACCCCCTGCTCATGCCTCGTGTGTCTCTATCCCTCCCCTCCACCCCCCGCTCATGCTACGTGTGTCTCTCCACCTCCCCCCAACCCCCGCTCATGCCCCGTGTGTCTCTCTCCCTCCCCCAACCCCTCGCTCATGCCCCGTGTGTCTCTCTCCCTCCCCCCCACCCCCGCTCATAACCCGTGTGTCTCTCCCCCCTTTGGCCCACCCCCCACTCATGCTCCGTGTGTCACTCCCTCTCCCGCCCACCCCCTGCTCATGCCGCGTGTGTCTCTCTCCCTCCCCCACCCCCGCTTATGCCCCGTGTGTCTCTCTCCCTCCCCCCACCCCCGCTCACGCCCCGTGTGTCTCTCCCCCCCACCCCCTGCTCATGCCCCGTGTGTCTCTCTCCCTCCCCCACCCCTCGCTCATGCCCCATGTGGCTCTCTCCCTTCCCCCCACCCCCGCTCATGCCCCGTGTGTCTCTCCCCCTTTCGCCCACCCCCCACTCGTGGCCCGTGTGTCTTTCCCCCCTCCTGCCCACCCCGCTCATGCTCCGTGTGTCTCTCCCCCTCCCGCCCACCCCTCGCTCATGCCCCGTGTGTCTCTCTCCCTCCCCCCACCCCCCGCTCATGCCCCGTGTGTCTCTCCCCCTCCCGCTCACCCCCTGCTCATGCCGCGTGTCTCTCTCCCTCCCCCACCCCCGCTCATGCCCCGTGTGTCTCTTTCCCTCCCACGCTCATGCCCCGTGTGTCTCTCTCCCTCGCCCACACCCCCGCTTATGCCCCGTGTGTCTCTCCCCCTCCCGCCCACCCCTCGCTCATGCCCCGTGTGTCTCTCTCCCTCCCCCACCCCCGCTCATGCCCCGTGTGTCTCTCTCCCTCCCCCCACCCCCACTCATGCCCGTGTGTCTCTCACCCTCCACCCCACCCCCTGCCCCGTGTGTCTCTCTCCCTCCCCCCACCCCTCGCTCATGCCCCGTGTGTCTCTCTCCCTCCCCCCACCCCCCGCTCATGCCCCGTGTGTCTCTCCCCCTTTCGCCCACCCCCCACTCGTGCTCCGTGTGTCTCTCCCCCTCCTGCCCACCCCGCTCATGCTCCGTGTGTCTCTCCCCCTCCCGCCAACCCCCTGCTCATGCCCCGTGTGTCTCTCTCCCTCCCCCCACCCCCGCTCATGCCCCGTGTGTCTCTCTCCCTCCCCCCCACCACCGCTTATGCCCTGTGTGTCTCTCCCCCTCCCCCCCACCCCTCGCTCATGCCCCGTGTGTCTCTCTCCCTCCCCCCACCCCCGCTCATGCCCCGTGTGTCTCTCTCCCTCCCCCCCTCCCCCCGCTCATGCCCCGTGTGTCTCTGTCCCTCCCCCCAACCCCCCTCATGACCCGTGTGTCTCTCTCCCTCCCCCCACCCCCGCTCATGCCCCCTGTGTCTCTCTCCCTCCCCCCCCGCTCATGCCCCGTGTGTCTCTCTCCCTCCCCCCACCCCCACTCTTGCCCCGTGTGTCTCTCTCCCTCCCCCCACCCCTGCTCATGCTCCGTGTGTCTCTCCTCCTCCCGCCCACCCCGCTCATGCCCCGTGTGTCTCTCCCCCTCCCGCCCACCCCCCACTCATGCCCCGTGTGTCTCTCCCACTCCCATCCACCCGCCGCTCATGCCCCGTGTGTCTCTCCCCCTCCCGCCCACCCCTCGCTCATGCCCTGTGTGTCTCTCCCCCTCCCGCCCACCCCCCGCTCATGCCCCGTGTGTCTCTCTCCCCCCCCACCCCTTCTCATCCCCCGTGTGTCTAGCTCCCTCCCCCCCACCCCCGCTTATGCCCCGTGTGTCTCTCCCCCTCCCGCCAACCCCCCTTCATGCCCCGTGTGTCTCTCTCACTGCCCCCACCCCCGCTCATGCCTTGTGTGTCTCTCTCCCTCCCCCCACCCCTCGCTCATGCCCCGTGTGTCTCTCTCCCTCCCTCCCACCCCCGCTCATGCCCCGTGTGTATCTCCCCCTTTCGCCCACCCCCCACTCCTGCCCCGTGTGTCTCTCCCCTCCCGCCAACCCCCTGCTCATGCTCCGTGTGTCTCTCTCCCTCCCCCCCACCCCCGCTCATGCCCTGTCTGTCTCTCTCCCTCCCCCCCACCCCCGCTTATGCCCCGTGTGTCTCTCCCCCTCCCGCCAACCCCCCTTCATGCCCCGTGTGTCTCTCTCACTGCCCCCACCCCCCGCTCATGCCTTGTGTGTCTCTCTCCCTCCCCCCACCCCTCGCTCATGCCCCGTGTGTCTCTCTCCCTCCCTCCCACCCCTGCTCATGCCCCGTGTGTATCTCCCCCTTTCGCCCACCCCCCACTCCTGCCCCGTGTGTCTCTCCCCTCCCGCCAACCCCCTGCTCATGCTCCGTGTGTCTCTCTCCCTCCCCCCCACCACCGCTTATGCCCTGTGTGTCTCTCCCCCTCCCCCCCACCCCTCGCTCATGCCCCGTGTGTCTCTCTCCCTCCCCCCACCCCCGCTCATGCCCCGTGTGTCTCTCTCCCTCCCCCCCTCCCCCCGCTCATGCCCCGTGTGTCTCTGTCCCTCCCCCCAACCCCCCTCATGCCCCGTGTGTCTCTCTCCCTCCCCCCACCCCGCTCATGCCCCCTGTGTCTCTCTCCCTCCCCCCCGCTCATGCCCCGTGTGTCTCTCTCCCTCCCCCCACCCCCACTCTTGCCCCGTGTGTCTCTCTCCCTCCCCCCACCCCTGCTCATGCCCCGTGTGTCTCTCCTCCTCCCGCCCACCCCCGCTCATGCCCCGTGTGTCTCTCCCCCTCCCGCCCACCCCCCACTCATGCCCCGTGTGTCTCTCCCACTCCCATCCACCCGCCGCTCATGCCCCGTGTGTCTCTCACCCTCCCGCCCACCCCTCGCTCATGCCCTGTGTGTCTCTCCCCCTCCCGCCCACCCCCCGCTCATGCCCCGTGTGTCTCTCTCCCCCCCACCCCTTCTCATCCCCTGTGTGTCTAGCTCCCTCCCCCCCACCCCCGCTTATGCCCCGTGTGTCTCTCCCCCTCCCGCCAACCCCCCTTCATGCCCCGTGTGTCTCTCTCACTGCCCCCACCCCCCGCTCATGCCTTGTGTGTCTCTCTCCCTCCCCCCACCCCTCGCTCATGCCCCGTGTGTCTCTCTCCCTCCCTCCCACCCCCGCTCACGCCCCGTGTGTATCTCCCCCTTTCGCCCACCCCCCACTCCTGCCCCGTGTGTCTCTCCCCTCCCGCCAACCCCCTGCTCATGCTCCGTGTGTCTCTCTCCCTCCCCCCCACCCCCGCTCATGCCCTGTCTGTCTCTCTCCCTCCCCCCCACCCCCGCTTATGCCCCGTGTGTCTCTCCCCCTCCCGCCAACCCCCCCTTCATGCCCCGTGTGTCTCTCTCACTGCCCCCACCCCCCGCTCATGCCTTGTGTGTCTCTCTCCCTCCCCCCACCCCTCGCTCATGCCCCGTGTGTCTCTCTCCCTCCCTCCCACCCCCGCTCATGCCCCGTGTGTATCTCCCCCTTTCGCCCACCCCCCACTCCTGCCCTGTGTGTCTCTCTCCCTCCCCCCCACCCTCCCGCTCAGGCCCCGTGTGTCTCTCTCCCTCCCCCCCACCACCCGCTCATGCCCTGTGTGTCTCTCTCCCTCCCCCCCACCCCCCGCTCATGCCATGTGTGTCTCTCTCCCTCCCCCACCCCCGCTCATGCCCCGTGTGTCTCTCTCCCTCCCCCCACCCCCGCTTATGCCCCGTGTGTCTCTCCCCCTCCCGCCCACCCGTCGCTCATGCCCTGTGTGTCTCTCTCCCTCCCCCCACCCTCCGCTCATGCCCTGCGTATCTCTCCCCCTCCCGCCCACCCCCTGCTCATGCCTCGTGTGTCTCTCTCCCTCCCCCACCCCCGCTCATGCCCCGTGTGCCTCTTTCCCTCCCCCCAACCCCGCTCATGCCCCGTGTGTCTCTCTCCCTCCCCCCACCCCTGCTCATGCCCCGTGTGTCTCTCCCCCTCCCGCCCACCCACGCTCATGCCCCATGTGTCTCTCCACCTCCCGCCCACCCCCCACTCATGCCCCGTGTGTCTCTCCCACTCCCATCCACCCGCCGCTCATGCCCCATGTGTCTCTCCCCCTCCTGCCCACCCCGCTCATGCCCTGTGTGTCTCTCCCCCTCCCACCCGCCCCTCACTCACGCCCCGTGTGTCTCTCTCCCTCCCCCCCACCCCCGCTCATGCCCTGTGTGTCTCTCCCCCTTTCGCCCACCCCCCACTCGTGCCCCGTGTGTCTCTCCACCTCCTGCCCACCCCGCTCATGCTCTGTGTGTCTCTCCCCCTCCCGCCAACCCCATGCTCATGCCCCGTGTGTCTCTCTCCCTCCACCCACCCCAGCTCACGCCCCGTGTGTCTCTCTCCCTCCCCCCACCCCCGCTTATGCCCCGTGTGTCTCTCTCCCTCCCCCCACCCCTCGCTCATGCCCCGTGTGTCTCTCTCCCTCCCCCCCACCCCCGCTCATGCCCCGTGTGTCTCTCCCCCTTTCGCCCACCCCCCACTCGTGCTCCGTGTGTCTCTCCCCCTCCTGCCCACCCCGCTCATGCTCCGTGTGTCTCTCCCCCTCCCGCCAACCCCCTGCTCATGCCCCGTGTGTCTCTCTCCCTCCCCCCACCCCCGCTCATGCCCCGTGTGTCTCTCTCCCTCCCCCCACCCCCGCTTATGCCCTGTGTGTCTCTCCCCCTCCCCCCCTCGCTCATGCCCCGTGTGTCTCTCTCCCTCCCCCCACCCGCGCTCATGCCCCGTGTGTCTCTCTCCCTCCCCCCTCCCCCCGCTCATGCCCCGTGTGTCTCTGTCCCTCCCCCCAACCCCCCTCATGCCCCGTGTGTCTCTCTCCCTCC
This sequence comes from Ambystoma mexicanum, assembly GCF_040938575.1. Lineage (NCBI taxonomy): Eukaryota > Metazoa > Chordata > Amphibia > Caudata > Ambystomatidae > Ambystoma > Ambystoma mexicanum. The sequence continues at coordinate 235,224,799 of NC_090939.1, read as the reverse complement.
CTCCACCCCCGCTCATGCCCCCTGTGTCTCTCTCCCTCCCCCCCCGCTCATGCCCCGTGTGTCTCTCTCCCTCCCCCCACCCCCACTCTTGCCCCGTGTGTCTCTCTCCCTCCCCCCCACCCCTGCTCATGCCCCGTGTGTCTCTCCTCCTCCCGCCCACCCCCGCTCATGCCCCGTGTGTCTCTCCCCCTCCCGCCCACCCCCCACTCATGCCCCGTGTGTCTCTCCCACTCCCATCCACCCGCCGCTCATGCCCCGTGTGTCTCTCCCCCTCCCGCCCACCCCTCGCTCATGCCCTGTGTGTCTCTCCCCCTCCCGCCCACCCCCCGCTCATGCCCCGTGTGTCTCTCTCCCCCCACCCCTTCTCATCCCCCGTGTGTCTAGCTCCCTCCCCCCCACCCCCGCTTATGCCCCGTGTGTCTCTCCCCCTCCCGCCAACCCCCCTTCATGCCCCGTGTGTCTCTCTCACTGCCCCCACCCCCCGCTCATGCCTTGTGTGTCTCTCTCCCTCCCCCCACCCCTCGCTCATGCCCCGTGTGTCTCTCTCCCTCCCTCCCACCCCCGCTCATGCCCCGTGTGTATCTCCCCCTTTCGCCCACCCCCCACTCCTGCCCCGTGTGTCTCTCCCCTCCCGCCAACCCCCTGCTCATGCCCCGTGTGTCTCTCTCCCTCCCCCCCACCCCCGCTCATGCCCTGTCTGTCTCTATCCCTCCCCCCCCACCCCCGCTTATGCCCCTTGTGTCTCTCCCACTCCCGCCCACCCCTCGCTCATGCCCCGTGTGTCTCTCTCCCTCCCCCCACCCCCCGCTCATGCCCCGTGTGTCTCTCCCCCTCCCTCCCACCCCCTGCTCATGCCACGTGTGTCTCTCTCCCTCCCCCACCCCCGCTCATGCCCCGTGTGTCTCTCTCCCTCCCCCCACCCCCGCTCACGCCCCGTGTGTCTCTCCCCCTCCCCCCACCCCCTGCTCATGCCCCGTGTGTCTCTCTCCCTCCCCCCCACCCCCCGCTCACGCCCCGTGTGTCTCTCTCCCTCCCCCCAAACCCCCTCATGCCCCGTGTGTCTCTCTCCCTCCCCCCACCCCCACTCATGCCCCGTGTGTCTCTCTCCCTCCCCCCCACCCCTGCTCATGCCCCGTGTGTCTCTCCCCCTCCCGCCCACCCCCGCTCATGCCCCGTGTGTCTCTCCCCCTCCCGCCCACCCCCCACTCATGCCCCGTGTGTCTCTCCCACTCCCATCCACCCTCTGCTCATGCCCCGTGTGTCTCTCCCCCTCCTGCCCACCCCCCGCTCATGCCCCGTGTGTCTCTCTCCCTCCCCCCACCCCCGCTCATGCCCCGTGTGTCTCTCCCCCTCCCGCCCACCCCCGCTCATGCCCCATGTGTCTCTCACCCTCCCGCCCACCCCCCGCTCATGCCCCGTGTGTCTCTCTCCATCCACCAGATCCCCGCTCATGCCCTGTGTGTCTCTCTCCCTCCCCCCTACCCCGCTCATGCCCCGTGTGTCTCTCCCCCTCCCCCCATCCCCTGCTCATGCCCCGTGTGTCTCTCTCCCTCCCCCCACCCCCCGCTCATGCCCCTTGTGTCTCTCACTCACCCCCCCACCCCCGCTCATGCCCCGTGTGTCTCTCTCGCTCCCCCCACCCCCGCTCACGCCCTGTGTGTCTCTCTCACCCCCCCACTCCCGCTCATGCCCCATGTGTCTCTCTCCCTCCCCCCACCCCCACTCTAGCCCCATGTGTCTCTCTCCCTCCCCCCACCCCTGCTCATGCCCCGTGTGTCTCTCCTCCTCCCGCCCACCCCCACTCATGCCCCGTGTGTCTCTCCCCCTCCCGCCCACCCCCCACTCATGCCCCGTGTGTCTCTCCCACTCCCATCCACCCGCCGCTCATGCCCCATGTGTCTCTCCCCCTCCCGCCCACCCCCCGCTCATGCCACGTGTGTCTCTCTCCCTCCCCCCACCCCCCGCTCATGCCACGTGTGTCTCTCTCCCTCCCCCCACCCCCGCTCATGCCCCGTGTGTCTCTCTCCCTCCCCCCACCCCCCGCTCATGCCACGTGTGTCTCTCTCCCTCCCCCCACCCCCGCTCATGCCCCGTGTGTCTCTCCCCCTCCCGCCCACCCCTCGCTCATGCCCTGTGTGTCTCTCCCCCTCCCGCCCACCCCCCGCTCATGCCCCGTGTGTCTCTCTCCCCCCCACCCCTTCTCATGCCCCATGAGTCTAGCTCCCTCCCCCCACCCCTGCTTATGCCCCGTGTGTCTCTCCCCCTCCCGCCAACCCCCCCTTCATGCCCCGTGTTTCTCTCCCACTGCCCCCACCCCCGCTCATGCCTTGTGTGTCTCTATCCCTCCCCCTCACCCCCCGCTCATGCCACATGTGTCTCTCCCCCTCCCCCCACCCCCGCTCATGCCCCGTGTGTCTCTCTCCCTCCCCCCCACCCCTTGCTCATGCCCCGTGTGTCTCTATAGCTCCCTCCCACCCCCGCTCACATGTGTATCTCCCCCTTTTGCCCACCCCCCACTCCTGCCCTGTGTGTCTCTCCCTCCCGCCAACCCCCTGCTCATGCCCCGTGTGTCTCTCTCCCTCCCCCCCACCCCCGCTCATGCCCTGTGTGTCTCTCTCCCTCCCCCCCACCCCCGCTTATGCCCCATGTGTCTCTCCCACTCCCGCCCACCCCTCGCTCATGCCCCGTGTGTCTCTCTCCCTCCCCCCACCCCCGCTCATGCCCCGTGTGTCTCTCCCACTCCCATCCACCCTCCGCTCATGCCCCGTGTGTCTCTCCCCCTCCTGCCCACCCCCCGCTCATGCCCCGTGTGTCTCTCTCCCTCCCCCCACCCCCGCTCATGCCCCGTGTGTCTCTCCCCCTCCCGCCCACCCCCGCTCATGCCCCATGTGTCTCTCACCCTCCCGCCCACCCCCCGCTCATGCCCCGTGTGTCTCTCTCCATCCACCAGATCCCCGCTCATGCCCTGTGTGTCTCTCTCCCTCCCCCCTACCCCGCTCACGCCCCGTGTGTCTCTCCCCCTCCCCCCACCCCCTGCTCATGCCCCGTGTGTCTCTCTCCCTCCCCCCCACCCCCCGCTCATGCCCCGTGTGTCTCTCTCCCTCCCCCCAAACCCCCCCATGCCCCGTGTGTCTCTCTCCCTCCCCCCACCCCCACTCATGCCCCGTGTGTCTCTTTCCCTGCTCATGCCCGGTGTATCTCTCCCCCTCCCGCCCACCCCCGCTCATGCCCCGTGTGTCTCTCCCCCTGCCGCCCACCCCCCACTCATGCCCCGTGTGTCTCTCCCACTCCCATCCACCCGCCGCTCATGCCCCATGTGTCTCTTCCCCTCCCGCCCACCCCCCCGCTCATGCCCCGTGTGTCTCTCCCCCTCCTGCCCACCCCCCGCTCATTCCCCGTGTGTCTCTCTCCCTCCCCCCACCCCCGCTCATGCCCCGTGTGTCTCTCCCCCTCCCGCCCACCCCCGCTCATGCCCCATGTGTCTCTCACCCTCCCGCCCACCCCCCGCTCATGCCCCTTGTGTCTCTCACTCACCCCCACACCCCCGCTCATGCCCCGTGTGTCTCTCTCGCTCCCCCCATCCCCGCTCACGCCCTGTGTTTCTCTCCCCTTTCCCCCCACCCCTTGCTCATGCCCCGTGTGTCTCTCTCCCTCCCCCTCAGCCCCGCTCACGCCCCGTGTGTCTCTCCCCCTAAAGCCCACCCCCCTCTCATGCCCCGTGTGTCTCTCTCCCTCCCCCCACCCCCCGCTCATGCCCCGTGTGTCTCTCCCCCTCCCTCCCACCCCCTGCTCATGCCACGTGTGTCTCTCTCCCTCCCCCACCCCCGCTCATGCCCCGTGTGTCTCTCTCCCTCCCCCCACCCCCGCTCACGCCCCGTGTGTCTCTCCCCCTCCCCCCACCCCCTGCTCATGCCCCGTGTGTCTCTCTCCCTCCCCCCCACCCCCCGCTCACGCCCCGTGTGTCTCTCTCCCTCCCCCCAAACCCCCTCATGCCCCGTGTGTCTCTCTCCCTCCCCCCACCCCCACTCATGCCCCGTGTGTCTCTCTCCCTCCCCCCCACCCCTGCTCATGCCCCGTGTGTCTCTCCCCCTCCCGCCCACCCCCGCTCATGCCCCGTGTGTCTCTCCCCCTCCCGCCCACCCCCCACTCATGCCCCGTGTGTCTCTCCCACTCCCATCCACCCTCCGCTCATGCCCCGTGTGTCTCTCCCCCTCCTGCCCACCCCCCGCTCATGCCCCGTGTGTCTCTCTCCCTCCCCCCACCCCGCTCATGCCCCGTGTGTCTCTCCCCCTCCCACCCACCCCCGCTCATGCCCCATGTGTCTCTCACCCTCCCGCCCACCCCCCGCTCATGCCCCGTGTGTCTCTCTCCATCCACCAGATCCCCGCTCATGCCCTGTGTGTCTCTCTCCCTCCCCCCTACCCCGCTCATGCCCCGTGTGTCTCTCCCCCTCCCCCCATCCCCTGCTCATGCCCCGTGTGTCTCTCTCCCTCCCCCCACCCCCCGCTCATGCCCCTTGTGTCTCTCACTCACCCCCCACCCCCGCTCATGCCCCGTGTGTCTCTCTCGCTCCCCCCACCCCCGCTCACGCCCTGTGTGTCTCTCTCACCCCCCCACTCCCGCTCATGCCCCATGTGTCTCTCTCCCTCCCCCCACCCCCACTCTCGCCCCGTGTGTCTCTCTCCCTCCCCCCACCCCTGCTCATGCCCCGTGTGTCTCTCCTCCTCCCGCCCACCCCCGCTCATGCCCCGTGTGTCTCTCCCCCTCCCGCCCACCCCCCACTCATGCCCCGTGTGTCTCTCCCACTCCCATCCACCCGCCGCTCATGCCCCATGTGTCTCTCCCCCTCCCGCCCAGCCCCCGCTCATGCCACGTGTGTCTCTCTCCCTCCCCCCACCCCCCGCTCATGCCACGTGTGTCTCTCTCCCTCCCCCCACCCCCGCTCATGCCCCGTGTGTCTCTCCCCCTCCCGCCCACCCCTCGCTCAGGCCCTGTGTGTCTCTCCCCCTCCCGCCCACCCCCCGCTCATGCCCCGTGTGTCTCTCTCCCCCCCACCCCTTCTCATGCCCCATGAGTCTAGCTCCCTCCCCCCACCCCTGCTTATGCCCCGTGTGTCTCTCCCCCTCCCGCCAACCCCCCCTTCATGCCCCGTGTGTCTCTCTCACTGCCCCCACCCCCGCTCATGCCTTGTGTGTCTCTATCCCTCCCCCTCACCCCCCGCTCATGCCACGTGTGTCTCTCCCCCTCCCCCCACCCCCGCTCATGCCCCGTGTGTCTCTCTCCCTCCCCCCCACCCCTCGCTCATGCCCCGTGTGTCTCTATAGCTCCCTCCCACCCCCGCTCACATGTGTATCTCCCCCTTTTGCCCACCCCCCACTCCTGCCCTGTGTGTCTCTCCCTCCCGCCAACCCCCTGCTCATGCCCCGTGTGTCTCTCTCCCTCCCCCCCACCCCCGCTCATGCCCTGTGTGTCTCTCTCCCCCCCCTCCACCCCCGCTTATGCCCCGTGTGTCTCTCCCACTCCCGCCCACCCCTCGCTCATGCCCCGTGTGTCTCTCTCCCTCCCCCCACCCCCGCTCATGCCCCGTGTGTCTCTCCCACTCCCATCCACCCTCCGCTCATGCCCCGTGTGTCTCTCCCCCTCCTGCCCACCCCCCGCTCATGCCCCGTGTGTCTCTCTCCCTCCCCCCACCCCCGCTCATGCCCCGTGTGTCTCTCCCCCTCCCGCCCACCCCCGCTCATGCCCCATGTGTCTCTCACCCTCCCGCCCACCCCCCGCTCATGCCCCGTGTGTCTCTCTCCATCCACCAGATCCCCGCTCATGCCCTGTGTGTCTCTCTCCCTCCCCCCTACCCCGCTCACGCCCCGTGTGTCTCTCCCCCTCCCCCCACCCCCTGCTCATGCCCCGTGTGTCTCTCTCCCTCCCCCCCACCCCCCGCTCATGCCCCGTGTGTCTCTCTCCCTCCCCCCAAACCCCCTCATGCCCCGTGTGTCTCTCTCCCTCCCCCCACCCCCACTCATGCCCCGTGTGTCTCTCTCCCTGCTCATGCCCCGTGTATCTCTCCCCCTCCCGCCCACCCCCGCTCATGCCCCGTGTGTCTCTCCCCCTGCCGCCCACCCCCCACTCATGCCCCGTGTGTCTCTCCCACTCCCATCCACCCGCCGCTCATGCCCCATGTGTCTCTTCCCCTCCCGCCCACCCCCCCGCTCATGCCCCGTGTGTCTCTCCCCCTCCTGCCCACCCCCCGCTCATTCCCCGTGTGTCTCTCTCCCTCCCCCCACCCCCGCTCATGCCCCGTGTGTCTCTCCCCCTCCCGCCCACCCCCGCTCATGCCCCATGTGTCTCTCACCCTCCCGCCCACCCCCCGCTCATGCCCCGTGTGTCTCTCTCCACACACCCCATCCCCGCTCATGCCCTGTGTGTCTCTCTCCCTCCCCCCTACCCCGCTCATGCCCCGTGTGTCTCTCCCCCTCCCCCCATCCCCTGCTCATGCCCCGTGTGTCTCTCTCCCTCCCCCCACCCCCCGCTCATGCCCCTTGTGTCTCCCACTCACCCCCCCACCCCCGCTCATGCCCCGTGTGTCTCTCTCGCTCCCCCCATCCCCGCTCACGCCCTGTGTTTCTCTCCCCTTTCCCCCCACCCCCTGCTCATGCCCCGTGTGTCTCTCTCCCTCCCCCTCAGCCCCGCTCACGCCCCGTGTGTCTCTCCCCCTCCCGCCCAACCCCCGCTCATGCCCTGTGTGTCCCTCTCCCCCCCACCCCCGCTCATGCCCTGTGTGTCTCTCTCACCCCCCCACTCCCGCTCATGCCCCATGTGTCTCTCTCCCTCCCCCGCTCATGCCCCGTGTGTCTCTCCCCCTCCGCCCACCCCCCGCTCATGCCCCGTGTGTCTCTCCGCCTCCCCCACCCCCGCTCATGCCCCGTGTGTCTCTCTCCCCCATCCCCGCTCATGCCCCGTGTGTCTCTCCCCCTCCCGCCCACCCCCGGCTCATGACCCGTGTCTATCCTGTACCCCCCAACCCCCCGCTCATGCCCCGTGTCTGTCTCCTGTTCCCCCCACCCGCTCATTCCCCGTGTCTCTCTCCTGCTGCCCCCCGCCCCCCTGCTCATGCCCCGTGTCTGTCTCCTGTTCCCCCCACCCGCTCATGCCCCCTGTCTCTCCCCTGTTGCCGCCCGCCCCCTGCTCATGCCCCGTGTCTGTCTCCTGTACCCCCCAACCCCCGCTCAAGCCTGTGTCTTTCTGCTGTTGCCCCCCACCCATGCCCCGTGTCTGTCTCCTGTACCCCCCACCCCCCGCTGTAAGAGGATTCAATTCAACACTACAGCTAAGTCAATGCCTAGACTGGGATACTGAATGGAAACCCTTATTAATATATCTTTATGTCCAGTTCATGAGTTCTGGATGACTACCCCTATATAACACCCCTCTCTTAGAATCCCCCTGACCCCACTGAGCCAAGAAGGATTTCTGTTTTGCAAGTTTAAAAGGTTTGTTTGAGAAATTAAACAAAATATAGATACCACGCTTTTATAATAAATTAATAATCGATATCGCCCTTATAAATATAATGTTAATCAACAATGGGTTATCTGACACTAGCACACTTCTTTACAATCAATGAGGAGTTAGTATAGGATGGATAAAGTAGCAAAGTACTTTTATGATTTCAAGGGAAAAGCAATGAGGAATAAAATGCAGTACAGAAATAGTTGATATGATTTTAGCAAAAGACAAGATAATCACTTTTCTCTGGCAATTCACCCCCCTCCCCTATGCAATGTAAGAAATGGAAGGAGATGGAAAGAGGAGCACACAATTCTCAGGAATGCAATCAAATACAATACGAAATTCAGTTCCTCCCAACAAGCTTAGAGAAAACCGGTATGAGTTTTAAAACACAGGCCCAAGTGCTGTGAATGTGGTGGCAATGAAGTGAGAAATATGCTGAAAATGCTTTTAATTCCCTTTAGGAGGTTCAGGGTGAGTGAGAGATACTTGGGATGAGTGAGTTCAGGCTCACTTTAGCAATGATTCAGAGATGGTGATTAAGAGGCAAACAAATTTTTAGCAAGGAACGAATGACTGCTGATGGTTACACGTGGCTGGATTTTTAACCAAATCGCAAATCGCGGTAAAATTCGCGAGTGTGTGAATCTTGAATACGGCATTTCGTTGGAAAGCTGAGATTCTAAGCTTTCAGAGGAAAGTTAAATTTCGTTCCTATCCCAAACGGTTCCAGAGATACGGACGATTAAATAAAGGTAGTTTTTCGGATTTAAAGTTAACTCAAAATGACAGGTGACAGCTTGCAGCTTCAGAATTGACAGGTGACAGTTGTGCAGCTTTACAAATGACAGATGACACGATTTCTAGGAGGCTGTTCTACTTAGGTTGAAATAGTCTGGATTAGATTATTTTAACTAAGAGATTGGTTCTGCACAGTTCTGCTAGGTACTCACAATATAAATTTGAAATAGGCCTCGCCACGGATCTGGTCAGGTTTTGGACTGTACTCCGGTTCTGGTCTCGGCACTTCACAGTGATCTGGGTCAGCTCTCTGGTTCTGCTCACAGCGGTCTGGGTCACTCTGGATCTCTGGTCTGGTCTGTCCGGATACAGCAGTCTCTGCACGGCTCCTGGATCTCTGCACTGGTCCTGGCAAAGGTTCTTGGCAAGGGATTCAAGCAGCTCGCCCGGCTGTGAGTAGCTTGCAATGATTTGAGGCCTGCTGCAGAGAACTCAGCTTGTGGTTTTAGGCCTCTGATTTAGGTTCTAAAGTATAAGTTCTAGGTTCTGGAGTATGTAGCTGGAGTCAGTCTGGAACTGGTATCTTCTGGATGTTGTGTGGTCCGGCAAAACGCTCCGCAGCAACTGGATTTGAATGTCTCTACCTGTCCCAGCAGTCTCTTTTTATGTGTTTTGAAAATGGGTGTGTGCCTGGGCCTAGCTAAGCCTGCCCCTCTCTACTTGTCATTGGCCCAATTCTCCCCTCTCCCATGATTGGGGGAAGGAAATGTGAGTCAGAGTGATGATGTAGGTTTTATGGGTCAGAGGATCCTCCCCTGGTCAGTTTGCCCACAAATCAATATTTGATTCAAATACATCCTTCCCAGATATACAATTTGTTGAAATTACATGTGCACATTATATATTCCTTATGGTCCATGCTTGTTCGCCTCTGATCTTCCTGGGGGCTTGCATTCAAAAATGACAACATTTTGCGCTTTTTAACTGTTTTTGCAATATCGGACATTTACCCAAATTTACACACATGTGCGCAAGGAGTATGGACATTAATTGATGAAGTGTCAGATTTTTAACATGCAGACATTTGGAGTGAGACCCTATTTTCCGCTAGCAACCCCCCAGAATACACCACAGGGTCCTAACGCATCTCAAAATGTTCACAGAAAAATCACAAAAATAATGATATTACTTATATAATTCTGACAAGTCCGCACTTTGAGTTATCTATCTTTTTAAATTTATGCCCTGGTCAAAAAGGGGTGTGGCTTCCCACATCACAGGGTGAAATAACTGGTTAATCCACTTCCCCCAAGCTCAGCTGCTAGCAGAGGCACTGCCCCTCCCAGTTTCCCCTAAGAGGAAGCCACTTTTATGACGCCCCCAATATAACATTTGCCTGAGTCCAGGACAGGCCTTTGTTCAACTCCCTGTAGTCCCCAGCTGCTCCAACCCTAATCTAATCAACAGGGCCATGTGACCTCAGGATGCAGCCAGGCCTGACAGCCAGGCCTGGGATCACAGCTGTTGATCCAGTATCAACTCCTGTCGGGGGTAGTTGTCAGGCAGAATTCAGTTTCATTGAGCCAGGTTTCAGCTAAATGTCACTTTTTGTTCCCAGTTTTCTACATTCAAATCAAAATGACAATTTTTACCTATACATTAAATAATTAGTCCCTTCAAGTCATTTCAGAATATAGTTTTACATTGTATCCACCTCTTATCAAGTCTTTCCTTGGCCTGGTTTTATTTCATTTGTTCAGTTTTACACAAAAGTCTGGTGGTTTTAAAACGCCGGCTTTCTGATAGTGGTGAGTACCGGTAATGCAACCATTTTTGGGATTAAGAAAATGAATTCCCCACAAGAAGGTTATATCTTTGGAGTGGTCTTGTGCCAACTGCGCAGTTCTCCTATTCTGGCGTGAATGTGGGCGGCGATAGCTCATCCCCAAATCCGCCCAGTCTATTGATTTAGTTTGTTCTGGGATAGAATAATGGGCAGCAACAGCTCATCCCCACATCTACCCAGTCTATTGATTCAATATGTGTCAAAACCCATGACAAATCCCCCCGCCCAACTGCGCTTTGATTCAAGTCGAGGGGAAGTCGGGTGCAAAGGAGGTTTTGAGCCCTTGCGCTGGTATGTCCCCATTATCTTCTTCCAATCCTGTAGGTGGCACAGTTCAGCATCTTTTCCTCCCTCCAGTCGATCAATCAGTTCTCCTTGCTGGTCCTGATGGGAGGATTGGGCGGTACCCCAGACCCCTTGGGTCTCTGCTCCCGGTCTCCGGATCGTCCTCCTTGGCCAGTCTCCAGGTTTTCTTTCTCCTAGGACGACAAAGGAAAAGCGGCAATACCTATTCGTAGACATTTTTCCATCACTACTAATGTTGTGGCAGACATATACATTTTATACTTTAACATACCTAACATTTTACTTTTGAGATACAAGTTATCATTCAAAGACAGTGGCCTACAAGAGTATAATATTTTAGAGACTATATGTGGGATATTTTAGGGTTGGAACTGAATTACTCCGGAGCGGCCCCCTCTGGGATTCCAGTGGATTCCTCCAGTTGTTGCAGAGTGTGCCTGGGATGGCAACACTTTAGCTGATTTATATGTACCAACTTGTCTTCCCCCTCTGCCAAACCGCCTTTGGGGATGCGGATCTTGTAGGCCACAGGGGAGGTTTTGTCTATAATTTCAGATGGTCCCTTCCATGTAGGCAAAAATGTTCGCTGTTTGGCCTGGTTCCTTTGGAAATTGAATAGATAGACCCGATCACCCACCTTATATTCCTTTCAGGTAGTTTTTAAATCATAGTGGGTCTTCATGCCCTCGGCTGATCTTTCTAGATTCCGCTGAGCATAGGCAAAAGCATGCTGAAGGTGTTTCCTTAAATTCTCCACATACTCATGAGTTGTGGAGGCATTTATCAATGTTTGCTCTTGGGTTCTGTAGAGCAAATGCTGGGGAAGCACCATCTTCCGTCCAGTCATCAACTCAAATGGTGACATTTTGGTTGCAGATGAAGGGGTAGATCTGATGGCCATTAGGACCAGAGGTAATCGGATATCCCAACTTGGCCCAGAATCTGCCACAAACTTTTTTAAGATGCTCACAATGGTTCGGTTATATCTCTCCACTGCTCCAGAAGAAGCTGGCCTGTAAGCAATGTGTAGCTTCCTTTTAACCCCCAGTATCTCCCACATCTTTGTCATTACTTCACTGGTGAAGTGGCTACCCCTGTCTGACTCAATCCTTTGAGGTAGACCAAAACGGGAAAAGATGCGGTTAATCATCATGGCAGCTGCTGTTTCTGCCTTGCAGTTTGGGGCTGGGAGACATTCCACCCACTTGGTAAACAAGCATGTAACAGTCAACATGTACTTGTTTCCTCTAGACGAGCGGATTACCGGGCCTTCAAAGTCGATTTGCAAATCTGACCATGGCAGTGTCTTCCCCCTCTTTTGGAGAGGTGCACAGTGCGTGAGGTATGATGGCTGAAATTGTGCACACACAAGACACCCCTTCAAGTATTGGTCGAGGTCCTGCCCCATGTGTGGCAAGTATGTAACCTCTCTTAAGATTTCCAGTGTTGTGTGAAACCCCCTATGACCGGCGGTGGCCGCATCATGGGCGTGACTTAACATCAGGCTTCGGAATGAGGTAGGAACCACCCACTGATCCTTACCAACAAACCGTCTTGGATTCGGAACATTTTTGGACATTTCATCAACACTCTTAGGTCCTCTTTCCCAATGTAATCGGTATCCGTCAGGGGAAAGTTCTCAGGGTCCTCAAGGTGTTGGTAAAACTTACCAATAATTGGATCCCCCTTCTGAGCTGTAATTAAATCAGCATCAGGGGTCTCCTTACTCCATTGTGCAGTTGGAAGATCATTGTGAGCATTTGTCTGGGACCTAGTGATAGCGGTGACCTGGATTTCCCCCAACAGGGACTCTATTTCGATTAGATCCCCTTGGATGGCCCGGGTTTTGGCCAGCTGATCAGCTAAGTCATTTCCAGTTTTGTCTGGTCCCTCTACTTTGGAATGACCCTTGATCTTCTTCCAGTAGATGGTCATCCCATTCGAGGTGACCAGATCATCAATGTTTTGGATTAACTTCCCATGTTTCAGGGGTGTGTTATTAGCGCATAACATGCCTCTGGTTTTCCAGTCGACCAGGTGCTCCACGAACCCGTTCCGTACATAATCCGAATCTGTGATTATGACCAGTTCGTGGAGTTGATGCTGGACAGCAGTGAGGATGGCCTGATGCACAGCCATCAATTCTGCCACCTGACTACTTCGGCGACCAATTTTGTATCCAGCGGAGGGATCTGGGAACTCATTCACCCATGCATTCCCTACGCCAGCCACCAGTTCTTTCTCCCCGTCGTTGTCAACATGGTAAGAGCATCCATCCACATAGACAGTGGGCATTCCCTCACACTTGTCTTCTTCAAAGACTTTGTGTGGAGAATTAAGGTATGCCTCCATGTTGTCCTTGATTTTTAGACTTTCGTCCTCGAGACATTTTTCTCTGGCACAATCATGCAAGTCAGCCAGACCTTGCGCGAGGGGACTCTTCTTGTTTTGGCCATATCTGACCTCCACAGGAAAGCCTTGCATTGACAGAATCCAGGAAGTAATTCGGGAATTACTCACATTTCCGGCCCGGATTCTGTCACTTTGGAGATATTGCAGAGGCTGGTGTGGAGTCTCCACTATGATGTGTTCCCCCTGGATAAACAGGCGGTAATTCTTCAATGCCCACACCGTTGCCAGGAGTGCCTTCTCACAATTGTTGCATTTTTCCTCCACAGAGGATAAAGTTTTGCTCGCATAGGAGATTACTTTATTGACCTTGTCATGCTTTTGGTATAATACTGCCGTCAAGCACGTATTAGAGAACCCCGTCTCCAGGAAGAACTCCTTGTTTCTGACAGGGTAAGCTAGGCAAGGCGCTTGTGAGAGGCTTCTTTTGAGTTTTCTTACCGCCTCGGATTGTTCTGGACCCCATTCCCACTTGACCCCCCCTTCAAGAGATGAATCAGGGGTCTAGTGATCTCTGCGTAGCCTTCAATGAACTTTCTGCTGTAATTAGTCAGTCCAAGGAGGCTCCTTAGTTCCCGCAGAGTGGTGGGGTCTTTCAGTTTCTGGAGTGCTTCCACTTTCTTTTCTTGGGGACAGAGACCCTGAGGAGTAATCTCATGCCCCAAGAAATTAACACGGGTTCTACACCACTGTGCTTTCTGAAAGGAAAGTTTTGCTCCGGCGGCCCTCAACTGTGTCAGAACATAATGGATCTCCGCTATGTGTTCCTCCACAGATGAACTTTTGATAAGGACATCATCATCTACATAAGCCAGGTTACCCCTCGCACCCAGGTCGGGCATGGCCTTATGTAGGAAAATGTTGAATTCATTGCCGGAGTTGAGGTATCCGAAGGGAGTCCGGGTCCAGGTGTACTGCTGGCCCCCAAAGGTAAAAGCCAGTTTGTATTGGTCCTCCCTACTGACAGGCACGGTCCAGTATCCATTGGTCAGGTCTATTGCAGTGAATACTTGTGACCCTTGAATCTGGGCCAGCCCTTGGTCAATGTAGGGCATAGGCCATCGGGAAGTATGGACCCGTTTGTTGAGCTCCCTAAGGTCGGCGCAGAGTCTCCATGGCCGTTTGGCTTCAATATTCCCAGAACCGGATTATTGATGGTGCTGTGTACTGGACGTATTATTCCCCGGGACTCAAGGTTCTTAATTATTTCAGTAAGGGACTGCATGGAGGCGAGAGGCAAACAATATTGCTTCACAAACACTGGAGTCATTCCAGGGTCCATGGGAATTGTTGTTGTGTGGATGTCGGTGCGGCCACAGTCATATGAGTCTACCGCAAAGAGATCTTGGAAATCCAAGAAAACTTGTTTCAACTTTTGCTTTTGTTCCAGAGTCACAGAGGCATCAGATAGGTTGACTCTCTCTTCCACCATCTGCCTGAAGCCTGGAAAGACTTCTGGTTTGGCTATCTCAGCGGCCTCCTCCAGCTGGGTGGAGAAGTCCCTGGTCACAGTGCTGATTTGGACTGGAGGCCTCAGGTGGGAAAGGCAACCCTCATGGACCTGGAAAATCACCTCATCCCTCCTGAAGTCACAAGTCACATCTTCCTTACCATAGGGGCAGGAAGTGTACACCAGGAAGTTCCCCCCATGCCGGGTAAAAATCTTGTCTGGTGTTGTATTGTCATCACTGTCACTGTCAAAACAGTCCTTGGGGATTGGTCCTAACAGTTCATTTCCTAAATTGATGGAAAAATGTCAGTCATCAACCGCCATTCCAATAATGGTGCCTGCGGCTAGAGTAATACTCTTTAAGTCGCTGTTATCCACCTCTATTAGAATGGTGTCATGTTCTATGTTGACTAATGGAGTTGGGTTTACCCCCAACTCTTGCTGTTGGAGAGAAGCGTTTAGATGTATGTAAGCATCAGGGTTTTTCAAATGTTGTCCTCTTTAACTTTCACTTCCAGGGAGAATTGTCGGGTCCTTTCTGGGATGGTGACTTCCTCTTTGATCTGAATTTCAACTGCAAAAGGTAGCAATTGAGCTGACCTAAATGCTTTTTCTGGATCATCAAAGCCCATGGGATTATCCGGTAATCGGGACCAAGCTTTGAAGTTTATTAGGTCCAAACTAATGGCAAAGCGATTGAGAATGTCACCGCCTAAGTAAAAGGCGGCAGTGACGTCTCGCACGACCCAACAATTATGGACTATGCTCTTGTTGCCAATGGAGATTTTGAGCATACGCCTGCTTGGCAGGAGATGTTTGGAATTAGGTGCTTCCAGGTCCATTTCCCATTTGTCTATCAGTTTGAATGTTGGAATGGCTGGATCTTCTGGGAGTTGGCGGAACATGGCTTCGCTGATGAAGCTCTTACCGTTCTTCACACACACTCGAGCGAGAACAGAGTCCTTCCCATCATTTAACTGGACAGGGATGAACAACTGCTCTCCAACTTGCTGAATATCAGCCAGGCTCTGAGCTGATTTCACATCTTTCTGGACTATAGGAGTGGGAGTTTCTGATTGTGGATTAGTAAAGAATTTCAGGGTGTTTCCTTCCAGTGTGGAATACCACCTTAAACTGGAAGGAAGGTTGATTTTCAGAAATAGAGAGGACCCCCCATCACCAGTCTGTTGTCCTACTGCTATTACTGTCACGTCTGGAATTTGGTTGTTCTGGAAGTGAAATTCTACTTGGTCAGATTTTTGTTCGACCATGTGGCAGGTGCCGTTTAAACTAACATGGTTCACACTCTGTTTTAATTTTATTGGTCGGCTAGTCTGGGTCCAGAGGACCTTGTTTACGCAATCTATTAGGGGTGACAACCTTCTCAGGAGGTCATTCCCTAGTAAACAAGGGGTGCCCTCTGGAGTCACTACTATGACTGGGTGTTTCACCTTGTGTCGCCTAATTTTAATGTCCAAGTCTGCAGTCCCCTCAACGGGAATTTCCTTCCCGTCAAAGTTCTGCAGTTATCCAGGAAGAGAGGTGAGAGGAATTCGGTAATTCTCCCCCCTTCCTGTATTTAGTTCCTCAAAGGCCCTTTTGGACAGAAGGATAGCTTGGGATCCAGTGTCCAGCAGTGCCAAAATTGTACCCTGCCCCTGTACTTGTACCGGGGCATAGTATCTTCCCTCCTTCTCCTCAAGGGGGCACAGATAATGCACATTTTTGGACAACTGGTGGGCTAACTTTCTGGTTTTGGACATTGCTAGAGAAGAGATTTGGGCAGAATTCTGTGGAGAGTCTTGGGAATCTGAAAGAAAAAGTTGGCAACTGGAGATCAGAGCCATTGTGGGTTCCCCTGGTTCCGGTTCTGGGCTGCCCCCCTTTTTGGAGGCAGTCACCAGAATGGGTTTGAACCAGGGGATTTCGGTGTTGTGGATTCTGGGATGAGATGATGGGCGGCGGTAGCTCGGTCTCCATATCTCCCCAGTCTGGATTGGAATCCCTTGGGACCCATTTTTCTTTGGGAGGAGTTCCCCCATCTCTGAAGGAGAAGATCCTTTTCCCAGGATCTTCTGATGATCCCTCTCCCTCAAATTGGAAGACCTGTACCTCCTCCACAAAGTGGGTCTGTTTGGGTCCTTTGTTTCTCCAACCCCCCCTCTGCTCCTTGGGAGGCAGGCTTTCAGGGGCAGGAGATTTTGTTTTCGGTTCCTGGTTTTCCAGGGGCTGTTTACAAGTTGGGAAGGAAGCTTCCTCGAAGGCTTTACACCCCCCTTCACCTTGTGCCTCCTCCCTGGGAACCGGTGGGTTATCGGGGTGCTGCCCCCGTCATTGTTCTGGAGCACCAGGTCCCGAGTTTGGGGCATTCTGCGGTGGCATGCTCATCTGAGGGTTCTGTTGAGCCCTCAGTATGTGACCCAGATCTCGTGCCATATTTTGGACCGGCGCTCAAGTTGTGAAACCCGCTCAGGCTGATACGTTTATTTTCTCCCCTGGGCTGATCCCGGGAAGGGTAGCTATCCCTTCTCAGGTAGTACCCCTGGTTGGGAAGATTTTGGTGCCCCTCCACCCTTGGCCTCCCCTCTCCCGGATTAGGTTGTCTGGGTTTAGGGAATTGGGGAAAGAAGGATGGATGATTTTGGGGCTGGAAATTGGGTGGATACCTGCGGAAAAAGTTCTACCCAGGATTTGGAGAATTTCTTCCCTCCTGTGGGAAGTTGGGAGGGAAGTTCCCTGGGTTAGGTGCTTGGCCGGATCCCCCCCCTTGGGCTGGAGGAGTCCACACATAACCCAGGACTGGTCGGTTTCCCTTGTAGCGGGGACTTACATAGTCAGGGGAGCGGGGGACCCCATTTGAGGGACTACCTCCTCGACTCCCTGTCTGTGACTGGCCCGAGGGCCTTCTGGGCTGTGAATTATTTGGTGCAGGCAGGTTGTTAGGCGCCCCCATCTCCAAATCTAAAACGGGGGCAACCTTTACCTCTGCCACCTTGGCAGCAGCAGGGGTGCTGTTGGTTTTGGGGTTTTTTGGTGCGTTATTTTTATTTTCGATAGGCTTCTGCACCTCATAGATCCAGGTAGCCTGTTCAATGACCCAGTCTAAAGATCTTTTCTCATGAAAATCTCTCACGAGCTGGGTCATTATATATTTAGGGAGAGCATGGAAAAATGTATTGACAAACTCTTTGCTGTCTGTGCGCACCCTTCTGGTGGTCTGCACAAAAGTACGCTTTAATTCTTGCACAAACTCTTGTGGGGCCTGATCCTCCCCACATTGCAAATTGTAGGCTGCCTTGCAAGCCTCTTGGGGATTTCTGTGCACAGAAAAATGTTTCAAGATGGCCGCCCTGTATGTGGACCACCTTGAATGATTTTGGTCCTCCAGCCCCGCAAAGAAACTGGAGTACTCTGGTGAGAAGGTCCACTTTACATATTGAATACAGCTTTGGCTGTCACTCAAATGAAAAGTCTCCATCATTTGCTCAAACAGCTTTAAGTGCTCCCAAACAGAATACTTGGCGTTCTTATGATAAGGCGTGATAACACTCCTTATTGCCTTTATTTGCTTCAATGGGTCCTTAAGCAAGGCCCTTTTTGCCTTATTGGCCTTTTTAGTTCGGGTAACCCTGGTCCATTCATCCTCTGACTCAGAGGCACTGCTCCCAGAGGTTCCTGTCTGATCTTCCAGGTTTTCCCGTATTCTGCGAGCCTAGGAATGGCTGGCAGAATGTGGGGACCTGGTCTCCTGTGTCCTGCGCCGTTCAGAGGAGTCTTCAGATTCCACCTTGCTGCCAGGATTTGAATGGTACCCCCCCCACTGACCTAACTGGACAGAAGTTTTCAGGATGCCCTTAATGGGACTACTCTCCTGGGGTTCCCCACTAAATTGCACTGTGCTTGGGTGCCCATACCCGGATGCCCGCCCCTCCATTCCTGGGAGGTACTGGCCTATGAGCCCCATACTTCTGGTTGGATAATAATCTGCCATCCCTGTGGCCCGGTGCTCATGTGTGCCAGGGGACATGGGGTTGGCAGAGTCCAGGGACTGAGAGATATGAAGGCCTCTGGTACTAGGGCTCCTGAGGTTATGCTCAGGAGTCTCCCTCTCCCAGCGAACCTGGTCTCTATCCGACCCTGCTCCCTGTTGCAATGCAAGAGCCTGCGCTTTCAGTTCCTCAGTTAAGGCCTTACTAGACTCTATCAGTCTCTCCTGCATCGCTACCTGTTGCTGGAGCCTATCATTGTGCTGACAGAGAGCCTCATTTTCTCTCTGTGCCTCCTGATTGGTCCTGGAGTACTGGGCCAGTCTCTGCTGCAGGAGGGTTACCTCCTGAGCTGTGTCCCTATTGGCCTGCTCCTTTCTTGCCAGAGCATCCTCTACCCTCCTGGTGTGCTCTAACAAGTTCTGGTGTTCTTTTTGGAGGTCACCCAGTCCCTGGAGGGCCAGGTGATTTTCTTCCATTTTCCTTTTTAAGTGGCAGACTTCCTGGCCTAAGGTATTCCTTTCCTGACTAAGAGTCTGCATCTGTGCCGCCAGGTCGTCCCTTTGCCTTTGGAAGGCACCAGCTTTCTGGTGTTCTTCATCAAACTCTGCCTGGGTATCCAGGTCTTTCAAAATCAATTTATTGCTTTCCTCTTTCTCTCTGTCTAGTTGGATTTGCAGGGTGGCTACCTGCTCTGTGCATGCCCTGTTGAAATTGATCTGTTGCTCCAGCTTTTTCTGGCTCTGCAGTAAGGAGTCCAGACTGTCTTGGTGCTCCTTCTGCAAAGCCAGAATTCTGGTATCCTGGTCCGTTTTTTCCTGTTGCAGGATATCCATATCCTTCTTTATTTTAATGATGTACTGTCTACTCTCATTTTCGGAGTCCTGGCTTCTGTGCAGCCTCTGCTCAGAAGAGTCTAGATCAGATTGGGCCTTCTGTAATGCCAGCAGTTGCCTACTCGCCAGATCTTGGCCTTCAGCACATTTGTCCTGCATGGCTCCCATATGTAAATATAAATATGCCGCTACCCTGGCAATCTTGTTGTGCTCATCCTTGGCCTTAGGGGCCATATATAGTTCACTCAGGGCCACATGCAAGGGACCCTGGTCTCTCCATATATCTGACCCTGTTTCAGTGATCTGGGGTGCGATTGCCTGCAACCAGACCGTCTGGTCCTGATGAGTCCACTCACCTCTCACAAATAGCTTATGTAAGAAGTGCTCTCTGGCTATTTTCATATCTACCAAGGTCGTCATTCTGGAATTTGAGTTCCTTCCTGATTTACAGAAGTTTGTATTTTATTTTTGCAAAACAGACCTTTCCCTTAGAGCGTCCTTTTGAGGAGTGCTTTACAGCGTAACACAGCGTGGTGATCCGACCGGATGTATGTATCTTGTCAGTTAGCACACTGTATTAATCTGCACAAGTGATAGATCTAATCCGGAATCCCCGGCTACGAGCCCCCAATTTGTAAGAGGATTCAATTCAACACTACAGCTAAGTCAATGCCTAGTCTGGGATACTGAATGGAAACCCTTATTGATATATCTTTTTGTCCAGTTCATGAGTTCTGGATGACTACCCCTATATAACACCCCTCTCTTAGAATCCCCCTGAACCCACTGAGCCAAGAAGGAGGTCTGTTTTGCAAGTTTAAAACGTTTATTTGAGAAATAAAACAAAATATAGATACCACGCTTTTATAATAAATTAATAATCGATATCGCCCTTATAAATATAATGTTAATCAACAATGGGTAATCTGACACTAGCACACTTCTTTACAATCAATGAGGAGTTAGTATAGGATGGATAAAGTAGCAAAGTACTTTTATGATTTCAAGGGAAAAGCAATGAGGAATAAAATGCAGTACAGAAATACTTGATATGATTTTAGCAAAAGACAAGATAATCACTTTTCTCTGGCAATTCACCCCCCTCCCCTATGCAATGGAAGAAATGGAAGGAGATGGAAAGAGGAGCACACAGTTCTCAGGAATGCAATCAAATACAATACGAAATTCAGTTCCCCCCCAGCAAGCTTAGAGAAAACCGGTATGAGTTTTAAAACACAGGCCCAAGTGCTTTGAATGTGGTGGCAATGAAGTGAGAAATATGCTGACAATGCTTTTAATTCCATTTAGGAGGTTCAGGGTGAGTGAGAGATACTTGGGATGAGTTCAGGCTCACTTTAGCAATGATCCAGAGATGGTGATTAAGAGGCAAACAAATTTTTAGCAAGGAAAGAATGACTGCTAATGGTTACACGTGGCTGGATTTTTAACCAAATCGCAAATCGCGGTAAAATTCGCGAGTGCCTGAATCGTGATTATTGCAAAAGTCGGTTCTAGGTTCATTGGAAAGCTGAGATTCTAAATTTCGTTCCTATCCCAAACGGTTCCAGAGATACGGACGATTAAATAAAGGTAGTTTTTCAGATTTAAAGTAAACTCAAAATGACAGGTGACAGCTTGCAGCTTCAGAATTGACAGGTGACAGTGCAGCTTTACAAATGACAGATGACACGATTTCTAGGAGGCTGTTCTACTTAGGTTGAAATAGTCTGGATTAGATTATTTTAACTAAGAGATTGGTTCTGCACAGTTCTGCTAGGCACTCACAATATAAATTTGAAATAGGCCTCGCCACGGATCTGGTCAGGTTTTGGACTGGACTCCGGTTCTGGTCCCGGCACTTCACAGTGATCTGGGTCAGCTCTCTGGTTCTGCTCACAGCGGTCTGGGTCACTCTGGATCTCTGGCCTGGTCTGTCCGGATACAGCGGTCTCTGCACGGCTCCTGGATCTCTGCACTGGTCCTGGCAAAAGTTCTTGGCAAGGGATTCAAGCAGCTCGCCCGGCTGTGAGTAGCTTGCAATGATTTGAGGCCTGCTGCAGAGAACTCAGCTTGTGGTTTTAGGCCTCTGATTTAGGTTCTAAAGTATAAGTTCTAGGTTCTGGAGTATGTAGCTGGAGTCAGTCTGGAACTGGTATCTTCTGGATGTTGTGTGGTCCGGCAAAACGCTCCGCAGCAACTGGATTTGAATGTCTCTACCTGTCCCAGCAGTCTCTTTTTATGTGTTTTGAAAATGGGTGTGTGCCTGGGCCTAGCTAAGCCTGCCCCTCTCTACTTGTCATTGGCCCAATTCTCCCCTCTCCCATGATTGGGGGAAGGAAATGTGAGTCAGAGTGATGCTGTAGGTTTTATGGGTCAGAGGATCCTCCCCTGGTCAGTTTGCCCACAAATCTATATTTGATTCAAATACATCCTTCCCAGATATACAATTTATTGAAATTACATGTGCACATTATATATTCCTTATGGTCCATGCTTGTCCGCCTCTGATCTTCCTGGGGGCTTGCATTCAAAAATGACAACATTTTGCGCATTTTAACTAGTTTTGCAATATCGGACATTTACCCAAATTTACACACATGTGCGCAAGGAGTATGGACATTAATTGATGAAATGTCAGATTTTTAACATGCAGACATTTGGAGTGAGACCCTATTTTTCGCTAGCAACCCCCCAGAATACACCACAGGGTCCTAACGCATCTCAAAATGTTCACAGAAAAATCACAAAAATAATGATATTACTTATATAATTCTGACAAGTCCACACTTTGAGTTATCTATCTTTTTAAAATTATGCCCTGGTCAAAAAGGGGTGTGACTTCCCACATCACAGGGTGAAATAACTGGTTTATCCACTTCCCCCAAGCTCAGCTGCTAGCAGAGGCACCACCCCTCCCAGTTTCCCCTAAGAGGAAGCCACTTTTACAATGCCCCCAATATAACATTTGCCTGAGTCCAAGACAGGCCTTTGTTCAAATCCCTGTAGTCCCCAGCTGCTCCAACCCTAATCTAATCAACAGGGCCATGTGACCTCAGGATGCAGCCAGGCCTGGCAGCCAGGCCTGGGAACACAGCTGTTGATCCAGTATCAACTCCTGTCGGGGGTAGTTGTCAGGCAGAATTCAGTTTCATTAAGCCAGGTTTCAGCTAAATGTCACTTTTTGTTCCCAGTTTTCTACATTCAAATCAAACTGACAATTTTTACCTATTCATTAAATAATTACTCCCTTCAAGTCATTTCAGAATATAGTTTTACATTGTATCCACCTCTTAGCAAGTCTTTCCTTGGCCTGGTTTTGTTTCATTTGTTCAGTTTTACACAAAAGTCTGGTGGTTTTAAAACGCCGGCTTTCTGATAGTGGTGAGTACTGGTAATGCAACCATTTTTGGGATTAAGAAAATGAATTCCCCACAAGAAGGTTGTATCTTTGGAGCGGTCTCGTGCCAACTGCGCAGTTCTCCTATTCTGGCGTGAATGTGGGCGGCGATAGCTCATCCCCACATCCACCCAGTCTATTGATTTAGTTTGTTCTGGGATAGAATAATGGGCAGCGACAGCTCATCCCCACATCTACCCAGTCTATTGATTCAACATGGGTCAAAACCCATGACACCGCGCATGCCCCGTGTCTCTCTCCTGTTGCCCCCCACCCCCCGCTCATGCCCCGTGTTTGTCTCCTATTGCCCCCACCTCCCCGGTCATGCCCCGTGTCTGTCTCCTGTTCCCCCCACCCCCCGCTCATGCCCTGTATCTGTCTCATGTTGCCCCCCACCCGCCGCTCATGCCCCGTGTCTTCCTCTTGTCCCCCCTCCTATGATGCCCCTTGTTGACCTTTTGTTACCCCCACCCCCCGCTCATGCCCCATGTCTTCCTCCCGTCCCCCCACTCCTCGCTGATGCCCTGTGTCTTCCTCCTGTTCCCTCCCACCCTCTGATCATGCCCAGTGTCTTCCTCTTGTCCCCCTCCTATGATGCCCCTTGTTGACCTCTTGTTCCACCCACCCCCCGCTCATGCCCCATGTCTCCCTTATTCCCCCCACCCCGCGCTCATGCCCCGTGTCTTCCTTCCCCCCCCACTCCCCGCTCATGCCCCGTGTCTCTTTTCTCTCCCCCACCCCCCGCTCATGCCCCGTGTCTGCAGACACGGGGCATGAGCAGGGGTGGGGGCCCCACCTTGCCCTACCCCCGCTCATGCCCCGTGTCTCTCCTGTTCACCCATGCTCATGCTCCGTGTCTATCTCCCTCCTTTTCCCCCCGCTCATGGCCCGTGTCTCCCCTGTTCACCCCCACCCCCCGCTCATGCCCCGTGTCTGTCTCCTGTTTCCCCCACCCGCTCATGCCCCGTGTCTCTCTCTTGTTGCCCCCCACCCTCCCACTCATGCCCCGTGTCTGTCTCCTGTTCTCCCCACCCCCCGCTCATGCCCCATGTCTGTCTCCTGTTCCTCCCACCCCCGCTCATGCCCCGTGTCTGTCTCCTGTTCCTTGCCCTACCCCCGCTCATGCCCCGTGTCTCTCCTGTTCACCCCCGCTCATGCTCCGTGTCTGTCTCCCTCCTTTTCCCCCCTGCTCATGGCCGTGTCTCCCCTGTTCACCCGCACCCCCCGCTCATGCCCCTCTTCTGTCTCCTGTTCCCCCCACCCGCTCATGCCCCATGTCTGTCTCCTGTTCCTCCCACCCCCCGCTCATGCCTCGTGTCTGTCTCCTGGTGCCCCCACCCCCCCGCTCATGCCCCGTGTCTGTCTCCTGTTCTCCCCACCCCCAGCTCATGTTCGTGTCTGTTGTTCCCCCTACGCCCCACTCATGCCCTGTGTATGTCTCCTGTTGCCCCCACGCCATGCATCTCTTCTGTTGCCCCCCACCCACCGCTCATGCCCCGTGTCTGTCTCCTGTACCCCTCACCCCCCGCTCATGCCCCGTGTCTGTCTCCTGTTCCCCCCACCCGCTCCTGCACCGTGTCTCTCTCCTGTTGCCCCCCACCCCCCGCTCATGCCCCGTGTCTGTCTCCTGTTCTCCCCACCCCCCGCTCATGGCCCGTGTCTGTCTCCTGTTCCTCCCACCCCCCGCTCATGCCCCGTGTCTGTCTCCTGTTGCCCCCACCCCCCCACTCATGCCCTGTATCTGTCTCCTGTTCTCCCCACCCCCAGCTCATGCCCTGTGTCTGTTGTTCCCCCCACGCCCGCTCATGCCCTGCGTCTGTCTCCTGTTGCCCCCATGCCCCGCGTCTCTCCTGTTGCCCCCCACCCCCCGCTCATGCCCCGTGTCTGTCTCCTGTACCCCTCACCCCCCGCTCATGCCCCGTGTCTGTCTCCTGTTCCCCCACCCTCTCATGCCCAGTGTCTCTCTCCTGTTGCCCCCCGCTCATGCCCTGTGTCTGTCTCCTGTTCCCCCCACCCACTCATGCCCCATGTCTCTCTCCTGTTGCCCCCCACCCCCTGCTATTGCCCCGTGTCTGTCTCCTGTACCCCCCTCCCCCCGCTCATGCCCCGTGTCTCTCCTGTTGCCCCCCACCCCCCGCTCATGCCCCATGTCTGTCTTCTGTTCCCCCCACCCCCACGCTCATGCCCCATGTCTGTTTCCTGTTCCCCCCACCCGCCGCTCATGCCCCGTGTCTGTCTCCTGTTGCCCCCCACCCATGCCCCGTGTCTGTCTCCTGTACCCCCCACCCCCGCTCATGCCCCGTGTCTCTCTCCTGTTGCCCCCACCCATGCCCCGTATCTGTCTCCTGTTCCCCCCACCCCCGCTCATGCCCCGTGTCTGTCTCCTGTTCTTCCCACCCCCCGCTCATGCCCCGTGTCTGTCTCCTGTTCTCCCCACCCCCCGCTAATGCCCCGTATCTCTCTCCTGTTGGCCCCACCCCCCCCACTCATGCCCCGTGTCTGTCTCCTGTTCCCCCCACCCCCCGCTCATGCCCCGTGTCTCTCTTCTGTTGCCCCCCACCCCCCGCTCATGCCCCGTGTCTGTCTCCTGTTCTCCCCACCCCCCGCTCATGCCCTGTGTCTGTCTCCTGTTCTCCCCACCCCCCGCTCATGCCCCGTGTCTGTCTCCTGTTGGCCCCACCCCCCCGCTCATGCCCCGTGTCTGTCTCCTGTTGCCCCCCACCTCCACGCTCATGCCCGGTGTCTCTCTCATGTTGCCCCCCACCACCGCTCATGCCCCATGTCTTCCTCTTGTCCCCCCTCCTATGATGCCCCTTGTTGACCTCTTGTTCCCCCCACCCCTGCTCATGCCCCGTGTCTTCCTCCTGCCCCCCCACTCCTCGCTGATGCCCTGTGTCTTCCTCCTGTTCCCTCCCACCCCCTGATCATGCCCCGTGTCTTCCTCTTGTCCCCCCTCCTATGATGCCCCTTGTTGACCTCTTGTTCCACCCACCCCCCGCTCATGCCCCATGTCTCCCTTCTTCCCCCCACCCCCCGCTCATGCCCCGTGTCTTCCTTTTCCACCCCCCATTCCCCGCTCATGCCCCGTGTCTCCCTTCTTTCCCCCCACTCATGCCCTGTGTCTGCACTGTTGGAACAGGGCAGACACGGAGCATGAGCGGGGGGTGGGGGCCCCACCTTGCCTTACCCCCGCTCATGCCTTGTGTCTCTCCTGTTCATCCCCACCCCCACTCATGCTCCGTGTCTGTCTCCCTCCTTTCCCCCCCGCTCATGGCCCGTGTCTCTCCTGTTCACCCCCACCCACCGCTCATGCCCCGTGTCTCCCTTCTTCCCCCCTGCCCCCCACTCATGACCCGTGTCTCCCTTCTTTCTCGCTCATGCCCCGTGTCTCCCTTCTTCCCCCCCACCCCCCGCTCATGCCCCGTGTCTCCCTTCTTTCCCGCTCATGCCCCGTGTCTGCCTTCTTTCCACCCCCTGCTCATGCCCCGTGTCTCTCTCCTGGTCTTCCCGACCCCCCACCGATGGCCTGTTGTGTTCTCTTTATACACCCTGCCTTCCCCTTCCCTGGTGTCCATCTTGGTAAAAGATTTTCCTTCCTACACCAGGACGCCTGCCTGCGGCGTCCCGGTTTGGGAAGAAAAATCTTTTTTTTACCACCCCGGGTTCCCACTTTGAGAACCTAGGATGCTAGTGGTCTTCCTCCATTGAAAAGGACGTTATAGTTACGTTGTACTAATAAAAACTATGAAATTCAGTAAAAAAAATGTGTTAAAGTGACTTTATGGTTAAGTTGCACTAATAAAAACCTATGAAATTCAGTAAAAAAAGTTTGTTAAAGGGACGTTATGGATAAGTTGCGCTACTAAAAACCTATGAAATTCAGTAAAAAATCTTTGTTAAAGGGACGTTATGGTTAAGTTGCGCTACTAAAAACCTATGAAATTCAGTAAAAAACTTTGCTAACGGGATGTTATGGTTAAGCTTCGCTACCAAAAACCTATGAAATTAATTAAAAAAACTTTGTTAAAGGGATGTTATGGTTAAGTTGCGCTACTAAAAACCTATGAAATTCAGTAAAAAAAACGTTGTCAAAGGGATGTTATGGTTAAGTTGCGCTACTAAAAACCTATGCAATTCAGTGAAAAAACTTTGTTAAAGGGACGTTATGGTTCAAAGTAAAACCGAAAAACCCCTGAAATTCGGCAGTTATGGTAAGATAAGCAACCATAACTCGCGCCACCGTGCGCTGCTAACAATAACACCCAGGACATCAAAGATGACATCACAAATGTCATTGATTACATCACTGATGACATCACATGTGCATTTACTTTTCATAAAAACTCTGTACAAGGGATTCTTATAATGCTGACCAAAAATGGTCAAGGATCATTGGGATAAATATCATGAGCTAATTAGTGCATTAAGCAATGCATTGATATAAATAGCATTCTATTATGAAGTTCTATCCAGTATATTAAGCTACTCATGCAGAAACATAGGCAGTGTGTGCAGCATACATGATGAAGGTGCCATATTCATAATCTTGCCATGTTGAATAGTGAAATGATAACTGCTTTCTTATTAGAGTTTTGTGTACTGTGAAACATGTAATAAGTAGATAACAAAACCCACTTAATACATAATTATTACAGACAAAACACAAAGAGACAACAACACATACAAATATGAGTATATACAGGGACAGTGAAGTAAACAAAAAAGCAGAAGTAGTAGCAGAAAGAGTTCATAACCTAACTGATTGTCTTTATGCAGAGAAACTATTGCTCTGTTTCAAAGCTGCTACTTACCATATGTATGTGTATCACATGATGTGACTGCACCCAAAGGAAAGGAGAGTGAGTATAATGTATACAAATATGAGCATATACAGGGAAGGTAGAGTAATAAAAATAAAACTATGAGAAAATTCTGATAACCCTAATGATTATCTTCATGCACAGAAAGGATTGCTCTCTTTGAAGCCAGTGTCTTCCGCTATGTATATGTTTCATATGATGTGACTTGACCTTAAGTCTACAAATATAGTACCTTTTCAATTTTTACTTCCTGACTATTACTGAAGACAACTATGTGGCTTAGATATGTCAGTAAAGGAAAAAAAGGGAGAGCCAGCCATGTAATGTCATCAGTGATGTCATCAATGACATTTGTGATATCATCTTTGATGTCCTGGGTGTTAGTGTTAGCAGTGCATGGTGGCGCGAGTTATGGTTGCTTATCTTACCATAACTGCCGAATTTCAGGGGTTTTTCGGTTTTACTTTGAACCATAACGTCCCTTTAACAAAGTTTTTTCACTGAATATATATATATGTATTTATATATATATATATATTTTTTTTTAAACCTCTCTTTCTGTCACAAAATCATTATTATATGTTACACTATTGATTCTACTGGGGCTAACTGTCCCCTTTCTTTTTTAAACAAAAGAGAAGGAAAACAAGGAACAAAAGAAAAAAAAACAAAACCAAGAACACATTTCTCCCTGCAGAATACTAATCCTGGTCAGTAGAAGCATATTGTAAATTGCACACATGTTAGCAAACCATAGCACCATATTGACATGGGAAAAGGGGGGGGCATGCAACAGTTCCCTGATAACAGCATTTGTTGATGATTTTGGGGAAAGCAAAACCCCTCTATATAATATGTAAGTGTAATTGTATGTGCAGTTTGAAGATGTTAGTATATAAGAGAAAGTAAATATGTATTGATTAATTCTGTTATTATTATGACTCATTCATGACATCTTGATTACTATGTGGCAAATTGAAACCCAGTGTCTAGCAAGCAGCAAATGTACAATTACAGTGTTTTAGTTATTCAGACCTCAAGATGTATATGTCATTGATTATGGAAAGGAGTGCTTAGTGAGATAAATGAAGGTAGGTCATTTTTGTAGACCAGCTGTCTGTGATTGTGTACATTTGTGGTGACTTCCCCTGCATAAAGCCGGAGACCGCCTTTGCCTTGATTTCACCTTAACTCTCTTTATTTAAATGCATTGGAATTTTGATAAAATCACCTGTTTCTTGCCCGGAATTGTGAGGTGGGACTGTATAATTAGCGGGTATTAGATTGGGGATGTCCCTCTGATGTAAAATATATCCATTGGCTAATTTGTATCTTATAAGACACAAGCATCAACTTAACTTTTACTTAGAGTTTTGTCCTTATTGTATGTTTATCAATACCTAGTACATCACAGAAGATAATCTGACTGACCTTCCTAAATAGGATACGAGACAATATGTGAACCAGTAAATAGGTTGGATCGTGACATTGTTATAATGTGCAGGTCCGATATGGCAATAAGTGTGTTAGTATTAAAACGTGCACACACTATGGTAAATATGAACGTGTGTATCAGGGGGCTTGCCATGATTTAATAGAGCAAGAGTGGGTGAGCAAATGACATACAAAATGTATTTAATTTATATTTTATGTCCATGCAGAACGTTATTTGGTGGTTCCTAATCCTCATTTGTGATCACAATACTAGTGCACGTTGCTAACATGTTTGAAGTGCTATCTATTCACATGACAGGATTTTAATAATTCTATCATTCTATCTTGACATTAATCCCAAAGTGTTTTTGTTCTGGGCTGTGATGCAAACGAGAGCATGTTATTTTCCTCCATCAAGCCAGGATGTTCTCGTGTAACCTTGGGTCCTCTTTGGGCTCAGCTATCCCCTATCACCAAGGAGCTCAGTCAATGTTGTCCAGATTACCATGGACGTTGTGGAATGATATTTCAACAAACAATCAATCACTGACCAGCTATTGGATTTGAGGGAGGATAGCGCTGCAGTCTTTGATTAATGTACTCGTCCAATAAAAATGCAGTCATGCAGACTAGACTATTAAAAGGGGCACTTGATACATTACAAAGGCAGGAGAAGCTCTAGCCGGTATCAGGTTCAGCCATACGCCGCGTATATGGCAATCTCTTTGCATTTCGGATCTTTTTTCACAGACTGAGGTTGTCTGTTTATACATAAAGACATATGTTCCTTTTTTTGAAAATTTGAGAATACTAGAAGGAACCCTGCAGGTTGTTTCGATTGCCAATTTTAAGGTATCTTTCTATTAAGAATAGAAAACAAAGGGACCGATTCACACACAAGTGCTGTTTAATTTCCATAATGTATGTCTGGTTGCAAACAACTACTGGACAGGATTTTGATAAAGAGCCATGTATTTCATATGTCAGAAAGGATGTTTGCAGTTACTAGAACATGACTAAGAAACTGCTGTTATGGATACATCTGACATGCTACTTAAACGTTGAGTGTACAATTAAAACGTTTTAAAAAATGTGCTTTTAATGTCTTAACTAGTCATGTGCACGTTTCTCTCTCATTACATATTTTTGCTGTAATTAGTCCCCTTCCTATTTACATGCTGAAAAGGGTACACCAACTCGAGAACGTGTGCACAAAACCGTTTTCGTGCACCTGTATATACAACAAATATATGCAGGTGTGGCTGTCGACCAACATATGCATTTCCCATCAGACAAACAACTGATAGTACAAGGATTTGTAAAGTGCAAACCTAGTTGGGAATCAACACAGAGCTTTATATAGGGGATGTAAGGTGTTAAAAGTAGGGTTTAGGGGGAAGAAGTGGAGACGGATGGGTGAGGGAGAGTGTAGTGTGGGAGGCAAGATTGAGCAGAGCAACCGTGTTAGGTGAAAAGTTATTGGAAGGGTGGGGTCTTCAAGTATTTTCTGAAGGTGGAGTGGGCCAGTCTCATCAGTGATGGTAACTTGTTCCAGAGACTGGGTGCATAGCAGGAAAATGGCCTCTTTCAGTTAATTGTTTCCCGTCTGGCGATATCATGGATTCTTGCAGTATGCTTCTTTCCATGGATGGTGAGTTTCTTGGCCAGGTACAGTGGTGATTTGGTTGTGACTATTCTGTAGGTGGTGCATGCTGTCTTTAGCGTGCTTGAAGGGGTTGACAGTTTAGCGCCTTGATAACTTGAGAAGGTGATGTTCCCGAAATTGCTTAGGGCCCGATTCATGGAAAAGTGCACAGAAATACTGCAAGGGCCGCACGCAGAAAAGGACACTGTATGATCCTGCATGCAGAATGAAAAATGCATTCCCAGTATATTCATGGAATTTACAGCGCAAAGTAACCATATCCGCAAGCCGTGGCCCGAACGTCCCCGGCATTTCCACACGCAAGCATAAACAGCCAGAAGAGCTACCATTGTGTGCTTCCCCATGCGCGAATACACGCACCCTTCACACAGTGAGTGGGGTCTCCCACAAGCAGGCCTGCACCTCAGGGACAATGCGCAGTGTCCCTTGTAACTGTATCCTGCACCCCAAAAACATGCGTATAAAAAATTGTAACTGAGTAATTACTCGGGAAACCTGCGTGCGAACCCCTGTAAACCATTCCTGCACAATGCTACACTGCATACATGCACCCCTAAGTTAGATCAGAACCCCAGTTGAGTACATGCACCCCTAAATCCGACATGCAACCCCACCTCCGCACTGCGAATCCTGCGCTGAAGTGTACTTACACCTGCCTTCAGGTGGCAGATAGTATGAAGGGCTTGAGTGCACATATCCCGGATAAGAGACTGAGGGCCCGATTCTCATCTTGGCGCAGTGAGCGTGCTAAATAGCACAACTCACTGCGCCATTTCTTAACGCCCAGGCACCACTGCTATTCTCATGTGGGCCTGGGAGTCTTCGTAAAGCATGACAGTGCTTTTGCTGTAATCCACCTGTTTCTAATGGAGTCAGGCGGATTGCAGAATCTCGGCAGCATTTTCGTTAAATAACGAGGGAATCGTTATTTAACAAAAATGCTGCTGATACAGCAAAGTGAGCAGCTTCAACATTGCAGGATGTTGAAGCTGCTTACTTTGGTGTATAGGAAAGTGTTCATGTACACCCGTGTGGTGTATATGAACACTTTCATTTAAAGTGAGCAGCTTCAACGTTGCATCCTGCAACGATGAAGCTGCTGGCTCTGGTGTAAATTAAATTGTTCATATACATCTGTGCGGTGTACATGAACACTTTCATTTACACCAAAGCCAGCAGCTTCAACGTTGCAGAATGTAACGTTGAAGCTGCTCGCATTGGTTTAAATAAAAGTGTTCCTATACACCTGTGTGGTGTATAGGAACACTTTCATTTAAAGCGAGAAGCTTCAACGTTGCATCCTGCAACGTTGAAGCTGCTTGCTTTAGTGTAAATGAGTGTTCATATACACCCGTGCGGTGTATAGGAACACTTTAATTTACACCAAAGCGAGCAGCTTCAACGTTGCAAGATGCGACGTTGAAGCTGCTCGGTTTGGTGTAAATGAAAGTGTTCATATAAACCTGTGTGTGTGTATGAACACTTTCATGTACACCAAAGCAAGCAGCTTCAACTTTGCAGCAATGTTGAAGCTGCTTGCTTTGTTGTACATGAAAGTGTCCATATACAACACTGGTGGATATGGACACTTCCATTTACACCAAACAAGGCTTCTTGTGGAACTCCTCCAGTTTAACGGCACCAAAGCGTACCGTATATGTGCGCTAGTTCAACAGACATATTAAACTAGAGGAGTGCCACAAGAATAGGCTTCCAAAAAGCCAGTTTACAAATGTGGCGGTTGTTAAGTTGGTTTCCAACCCATCCTAGCAATCGCCACATGTATTCTGAAAGTGGCGCATTCCTTCTGACTTCGGAAGAATGCGTTACCTTCAGAATAGGTCTTAATTACCGAAAAGGTTGTTAACCCTTTTAATGTCCTTTTCGGTACTTAACACCTTGATGAGAATCGGGGCCTGAGTGATCGAATCCATGGATACCTCTTGTGCCGTGCAATTGTGGGCATGCAATGGAATGCCTCAAGGCCATCCCTCGGCACGCCCTCTTTTTAGCAAGTTCTTCCCCATTTCTTGTGTTCCGCTTGCTTCCCAGCCCTCTGGGGCAAGCCACGCACATGCTCTACGTGGAGTCTCACGCAAGGCCCATAATGACTCGCAGAGACGTGCCAAACCTGCGAGAACTCCACGCAAGTCCTGGAAAAGTGCAGCGCATTCGATTCCATGAATGGACGAATGTGGATTTGCACGCTGTTTGGTCCGCAAGTACCCTTTTTTCCACACAAATAATTCCATGAATCAGGCCTTTAGTCATGTGACTGGTTGTGCTGCAGCATGCTGCAGAGCTTTCCGAGGTTCCAATGTGGCATCAGGGACTCCTGAGAGTAGGGCACTGTCAAGGTGGGAAGTGACCGGGTCATGAACAACGGTTCTGAAATTCGGGTCCGGGATGAAAGTCATATTTTCTCATGCTGAACCTAATCCATCTTTTGTATAAAAAAAAATGTGCAATACAAACATTGTAGGAACTCACTCAGTGTTTGCAAATCCTGCAAAATCGCTAGGCTTTATTTTAGATTCACATTTATCATTAAGTTTTTTCAGTGAATTTCATAGGTTTCTACCAGCGCATGCTATTTTCCTACAACTTACTAATATCATACTTACCCAATATCGCAATATTTGTGTCCAATTTCCAAAGTGTCACCTTAAAACTCTGCCATTTCCCACATTCTGGAATCATTTTTAACACTTCTATACAACTATTTCAACTAGTTTTGCATCGGTAGACGTCTACGAAGATCTGACTTCATAGCGGACCTTCCGGACAGTGCCACATGACCATACACTGGTGCGCGGCATGATGACGTGTCAGAGAACCCGTCTGCACTTCACAATTAGATCTCTGCTGGCGAATTTCTGGGGTTTTCCGGTTTTACTTGAAACCATAATGTCCCTTTAAGAAAGTTTTTTCATTGAACTTCATAGGTTTTTATTAGTGCAACTTAACCATAACGTCCCTTTAAGAAAGTTTTTTCATTGAATTTCATAGGTTTTTATTAGTGCAACTTAACCATAATGCCCCTTTAACAAAGTTTTTTCAGTGAATATAATGGGTTTTTACCAGTGCATGCTATTTTCCTACAACTTACTAATATCATACTTACCCAATACAGCAATATTTGTGTTCCATTTACAAAGTGTCACCTTAAAACTCTGCCATTTCCCACCTTCTGGAATCATTCTTAACACTTCTATACACTTTTTGCAACTATTTTAACCCCTTAATGCCAGGGTCCTAATGAGGGCCATAGACTCAATATGATTTTCCAACATTAACATTTTCATTTTGTGTTATGCTAATGGGAATATTGTGGCGTTCTTCCTCTGTTCCAAGAACTGGAACGGTGCATACCAGCCCAGCAGCCCAAGTTATCAGCCCAAGTGAAGCGAGGGTGGATAACGAGGTCTCTGGACCATTATCCCCCCATTCCAGCCCCTGAAATGGGGGATGAAGGCCATTAGCAGCCTAGGTTCCCAAAGCGGGAACCTGGGGTGCTAAAAAAGAGGATTTTTCTTCCGACACCGAGACGCCGCAGGCGTCCCGGTGTAGGAAGGAAAATCCTTTTCCAAGATGGCCACCATGGAAAGGGAAGGCGAGGGTTCCATACAGGGCCCCTCTTCACTTTCCATGACAGCCTGCAGAAGGCAAAAAGAGAACTCTATGACCATATTACCACAAGCACATTTTTCTTCCCTTTCAAATCTATCCTAATTTCAAATAACTTTACCAAAAAGCCAGTCCCAGGTGGACATAGCCACTTTAATCCTATGTTTTGTCCCTTGTGGTCATGGCCAGTAGCCAGATTGTTCGGATCATGACCTCATTCCATGACCCAGACAATATGGCCACCGCCCATGGCCACAGGCTACCCCTCAGTCACTAAAGGTATACCACTATTTTTTGTAGCTACATTATGACACTTGTCAAAAAAGAAAACACTGGAACATTTCCAAAACCATGCTTGTAGGTCTTTGCCAATGCCCCTTACGCAAGTTTGCTGGATATTCACCCATGTTTTTTTTTTCAAAAGTGTCAAATGTATGCACATACAATCGTCATATAAACTAACCCCCACTTGACAAAATCCTTTCAGACTTTACGAAAACATTTATATCTAGATCTATAATCTTTTTGCAAAACTTTGTGTAGATTTGTCAAATGGCACCACATTTATAAGCCTTTACAATATTTTGGGACCACCTCTAATTTTGCGCCCTCTTGACAGAAGCCCACCAAACTTAGTAAAAACATGTATATCTAGATCTATTATCAGTTTACCAAATGAAGTGTAGATTCGTCAAATGGCACCTCATTTATAAGCCTTTACATTATTTTGGCACCCCCCTCTAATTTTACCCCCTCTTGACAACATCCCACCAAACTTCGCAAAAACATTTATATCTAGATCTATTATCAGTTTGCCAAATTAAGTGTAGATTCGTCTAATGGCACCTCATTTATAAGCCATTAGATTATTTTGGGGCCCCCCTCTAATTTTGCACCCTCATGACAGAAACCCACCAAACTCTGTAAACTCATTCAGAATCAGGTCAGAAATATACATGCAAAATGTCATGCCATTCAATTAAGTGGTGCCAAAGTTATAAGCCATTCAAGAACTGCATTTCAGCAACCCTGTAATGCTGAGGTGTCGCAAACTTTTCAGGACTGTCCGTGAACATCCGAACTGTCCGCGGACTTTTGCGGCAAAAAACACCCGTTTTTTTTGCTTCTTGCAGCTATATCCCATCCCATCCTCATCACCCCTCACCTCCCCAGAGATTATTTGATAAGTTCGACAAGTGCAATGTTGTGTTTTTTAAAATGTTTTTACCACGATGTTCGCGGACACCGGCCAATGTCCGCGAATCCAAGATGGCTGGTGTTTCCAAAAATCTGACGCACTTCATGCTCTTCACCATCCAATCAGCAAACACGTTGCATGTCCGCGGACATAACACAAGCCGATTAACCAATCGGTATCCTGTCCGCAGAGCGGACCTAGATATCACTAATTTTTTTAAACCTACTTTTTGGTCATTTTAAAATAAACAACTGGATGGATTTTCACCAAATTTACAAAAGCACGCTTTTGGGACCAAGCCGCTGCTCCTGCCACAAATTTGGTGAAAATCTGTCCAGCGGTTTGGGCTGTAGGCGTGAGCAAAGTTTTTTCCCCATTCAGTCTATTGGAAAAAAGAAATTTTGGGACCCCCCTATAACTTTGCCCCCCACCTGGACCAAACCTCACCAACCTCTGCAAAAAAATTCAGAGTGGGCAATATACTCTTTTTTGCAAAGTTTGGTGAGGATTCGTCCAGGGGGAGCGAAATTATAAACCACCCAACAAGTGCTCTTCCTATGAGATGAGCAATTTAACCATAACTACATGGCTGCTACCACAGGCCATGTAATGTAGTGGTGATTGTAATAATGATAGAATACTGTCTATTAGGTGAGCTGGCCTTTTACCAATGGTGGCCTATTGAATGACTGTATCCCTAACGTGTGATTTCAAGAGAGCACTATATAGATTTCAGGGTTACAAATTGTTGTGAGCTGGGAGCTATTTATCTCCTGCCTCAAGCATAGGAGAGCTTGGATGGCATGAGACAAAGAGCTACCA
This sequence comes from Ambystoma mexicanum, assembly GCF_040938575.1. Lineage (NCBI taxonomy): Eukaryota > Metazoa > Chordata > Amphibia > Caudata > Ambystomatidae > Ambystoma > Ambystoma mexicanum. The sequence goes on along the minus strand of NC_090939.1, from coordinate 235,188,755 downwards.
TGAGTTACATTTAGCTTCCCAGGCTAACTGGTGCTAACTGGTGCTATACAAGTGTGCCTATTGGAATGAAATGATAGGTTACTTATAACGCGCTCAATACCCAGAGGTTTGTATGCTCCGTGACGTCTTGCTTCCAAGGTAAGCACGTTGCCTCTGAGCTATCCTCCTGAGCCGCTATGTATATAAAGAAGCATTAGATGCAATTTAAAGCGTTGTGGATTATACATAATGGACAATAAGTAAAAAATTGCTTCTTATGCAGAAGTGATATTCGTGGTGCGCTATGTATTAACCCTCGTCTCCCGAGTGGTAGGGCTGCTCATGACCTCTTAATTCTGAACCCTGGATACATGCCTGTATCCCTGCATTAAAAATGATTGCATGACCAAGGTTTTGTGGAATCAACAGAGGCACACATGGGAGTGGCATTAAGCTAATATATCAAAGTCAGCGTATAGCTCTGCACCTGCAGCCAGTACCTGGGTTATGTTGACTGTCTTTTGGGAAATCATGTGGTCGCAAATATTGAAGATAGATCATGGCCAAAAAAGTATGAAGAATAAACACACATAGTCGACATGGCCTGCGGATACCAGGTGCCAACTGAAGATGCTGTTTATAGCCATGCATGTATGAAAACTTGGCAAAGGGTGATCATGGCATAGCCACGTATGGTTGTCAAAAATTGTAATATTCTCCCCTTCTCAATGACAGTTCTTGAATTCACTTTATTGGTGTGACTGTACATTGGTGTCTTGTGGTCTCTTGAGCTGAAATAGCAGCCTGCAGAATCTCGAATCTGCTTTGAATTTAATCCCTAAATTGCACCAGGATCACTTTAGTCTTGACTGTCCTCTGAAGTATATTTGTGACTTGGGCAATCACAGGTGATCAGTCACTCAGTAAATTGGCAGTGCTAAACGGAAGAGTCTTAATTGATTGAAATGAATGACCTTCTTTCCATCATTATCAAAGATGGAGCATAAATACATTTGATTTTAAAATTCACATTTGACCACTTAGGATTCAGAGCATTCTGTAACTTGCACCTATTAGCGAAATGAGACATGAATCAGACCTCTGCGCCGGTTCCAAAAGAAAGAGTATTGGATAGTGGCTGGAAAGGAACACATTTTTCTGCAGATGACTCCAATGGCTGCCAATGCACTGATGGCAAAAGAAGAAGGCATGAAGAGAGGATGGAGAAAGCTGGCAGATGGATCAGGTGACATGGCAAGCGAAATGCACTGCAACAAAGTGCAAAGGTATGTACTTGTGACCCGGAAACCATGGTGTGCGGCACAAGGCAAATGCTGACAATTGTATAACCATCAAATAAAGAGAAACGTTTGGTGGATCCTATACATCTAAACAGTGCAACATCATTCTCAAGGAAGCTTATTCATTTGGTTATATTTACGAGTTAGTCTCGGGAGGATAGCTCAGGGGCAATGCCTGCCTTAGAAGCAAGATGACGTGGAGCAACACAGGTTCGATCCCCACAGGTTCGATCCCCGCTTAGAAACCTCTGGGTATTAATAACCAATTACAACAATTAAAAGAAGGAGAAACTAATAAGTACGGTCTGTGGGAAATGAGCCAGAGGATGATATGATGTGGATATTCCTGGCTTTGTGGAGGTCCTGCTCTGAGGCGGCTAAGGCAGAGAATGTGCCATGCAAGGAAAGGGTGTCAAATGCATGAGGCTGTGTCCAATTAGTTTAATGGTAACAGTCCTAACAGGGAATAAGGTTGAGGACATCCATTTTGTGGGGGGGATGGACTGAGAAGCAAGGCCAGTATATTTATTCACGAAAACGTGTAGCTCAGAACGAAAGAAGGATCCATATTCATCAAGTAACTCGGTTTCAAAGTATATATATATTATGGTGAACCAGGGCTTGAAAGAAGTTGTGCAAGCCCAAAATGGAGAGGCACTCATCCTATCAATAAACAATTGGGTGCAGTTGCCATGTTTAGGTCTGGCTAGACAGAGATATGGCTCTCTGCCAGAGCTCTCGCAACAGTATACATTATAAGAAAATACTATGAAAAGTGAAATAGAAGTGTCCCTTGGTTATCCCCTCAGGTGGGGAGACACTGACCATCACTGAAAATGGTTAAAGAGTTGGTGCGTAAATGATAAAACATCATCCTCCACAAATACAGGGCCCTTTTTGTTTACTGTCATAGGGCTTTGGAAAGTGGATTGACTGACAATCCCTTTGGCCTTTGCAGGGAACGAGATGTTTACTGATTTAATTCAGTGTTAGAGTGAATAACAATAAGATACCTCCACTCCTCAGCAGAAATAGATTTCTAGTTCATATAACTATGTACAAATGTGGGCCTCATCACGAGTTGAGTGGCATCCCAGCAGTAAATCTGCCAGAATACCACTTAAAGCAATTACCTTTACCGCCACTTAGTCCAGCGGTATTACCACTGGATTGCAATTAGCGGCAGCGGTGTAAGTCCCCATTTTTTGGAGTCCATGGCCTCATTACGAGTGTGCCGCTCAGTAACAACGGGGCCGGTAAGCTACCAGCATCGTTGTTACCAGACTGGCACACTCCGAGTTCTGACCTGGCGGGCGGAAAGGCACCCGCTCGCAGACTTTGACGGATGCACCGGCACTCTTGCACACAGTGCCGGTGCATCCGTCCTCCCGATTCCCATTCGAGTCCTGTGGGACTCGGATGGGAATGGGGAGATACTTTTTCCGGCGCCTGGCTTCCGGGACCGCAATGAAATAAGCATAACTCAATTATTAACGGCAAGGCTATCGCCGGAGTTGAGGTACCATATGACTCAATTGGTCATTTTCGGCACAATTACATTGAATTTTATAATTATATGAAACTTTTTATATGTGCTTTTAAGGTTTTTTTATGCTGTCATGATGCCTACCTCTAAGGAGCCAGGCCGGGCACAGCAACCCCATAGGCAGACATCATTTTCCCCAGGGAAGTCTCAGCGGGCCCAAGTCGGGGCCCTTTGGACTCAGTCCTGGCGCCTTAGGCGCCAGGCTCATAGCGGACCCCAGTCCTGGCGCCTTAGGCGCCAGGCTCATAGAAGAGGATATATGTTTAAGTGCTTGGGTGCACACTTACCTGATGCAGACCTTGCTGCTTCATCCAGGCCCTCTTGAGGCCTGAATGGGACTACTTAACCTGTAGGACTACTTCACCACCCGGGTGTGGTCGGGGAAGGATACATACCTGATTGGTGGAAGGATACATACCAGGAACTTCTTCCAAGGCTATTTAAACCCCACCCGAAGAGCCACACATGCTTCGCGTTGTTCTGCACCTAGCAGCTGGACGCTCACCGTGTCAGCTCCTGCATCCTGACTTCAGCTACGCCTGCCAGCACCCTGGAACACCTGCAAGGGGAGAAAGGAAGAGAATAGGAGAAGAAAAGCCCTTACCTGCTAAATCTGCATCCCGGAGTCATTTCTCCAACGGCCCTGAAAAGGAAGACATCATTTTAAAGGCATTTCGTTTCGATCGCTGCAGCGCTGCATTTTACTCACCTTTGCAAGGCGCTTCCATCTTCAGCAGCGATCTTCCGGATTCAGCTACGCCCCGGCGCCTAGAGGAAAAAAGACAAGAACAAAGGTGAGAGGGAGAAAAGGAATAAGGAAAGCTCAGTTTCCTTTTAAGTCTTACCTGTTGGATTATTCCCACTGCATTTCTGATCCTGCCGCTTCCTGGCATCTCCGGACCCCGGCCCCTATGGGGAAAAAAGACAAAGACATTGAATGAGCGAATGCAAAGACATTACCTGAGCGCTCATCCAGAACTGTTTCACTTCGGGTCGGCGCCATATCTCCGGCACTCCGAACCCCGGCCCCTAAGGGGAAAAAGACGTAAGCATTAGCGCTTGCTGCAATTAGACAACGAACATTATTATTAAGCTTGAACTTTTGAACAGAACTTTTACAGCGCCTTACCTGAACAGTCAAGCTTACCTGAACTCCCATCAATCCTCAATCCAGTGAAGTAACTGGGTTTCAACGCGCCCCTGCATCAGAAGCAGGATGGAGAGCTCATCCTTCCAAACCCTAAGGTGAGGCTTCACGGGGAATCGTGGAGGAGGTATCGTGGAGGGTTGGAAGGGAGTGGGAGGCTTGAGCATTGTTCCACAGTTGGTAATACTCCCTTTTCACGCACAGGAGGGTATCCAACGAGCCAGGGAAGCCAGAATAGAGGGGCCCTTCCTGTCCATCTTCAGAGTTCTGCGCCTTCGACGCCGCGCCTCCGTGGGAACCAGGTGAGCGTTACATATGCATCCAGATGTCAAAAGAATGGTAATCAGGCCTTCCCTTTGAAGAACCCCCCCTAACAATGGAAAGAGACATTTGAGGCTGCTACCATTCTTTAGTACCTGCAAGCATATTCTGAACCTATACCTTATACTTATGTATTGAATTTGCTGCATCGGCCACAGATCTCTGCACTGCTTTCATTCCAATATGTCTTCAATATTGATCATGCACAGCCTTTTGAGATGTGGTTCATCATTTTACCACTGGGTGCTTCTTTGCCATTCAATGAGGGTGGAAGTCCTGGCTTCTTCACGCACTGTCCCTGGACACAGGCACACTGTGAGTGGGAGGGGAGGTTGAGTTCCTCTGATATACTGGAGACCAGGGTTCAAACCCGGACCGAGCCTCATCAATTTTGTTACCTGTCAATCCGTTGGGACCCAGGAGTCAATCTGCCCAATTATTTTACATATTAATGCATACATTAATTCATACATTTTACACCAACACTTATTGAGTGCTGTTTGTTTTGCCCCAACTATATCATGTGTTTTTACTGTAGTGATTATAATTGTCTTATTGTTTTTTGAAGAGTAATTGCTTTGGGAGATCAAAACAAACGCACCAAATCATTTTAAAAAGGTCTATTCCAAAAGTTATTGGAAGAGGTGGGAATCAAACCCAGCTTGCTGCTAGAAGAATGCATTGTGAGGATTAAGACTGGAAAAGCGTAAATGACCTACAACCCATCCTCATAGGTCACAGTGTACTCACAAATTGACAATGCACTCAGTTACAGGGTGACAATGACTTCCAGCACTCAATTTTATGGTGCAGAGGTTCTTGGAGGTTATGATTAATTATAATGCAGCTGATGAGGGGCAGACACTTTTTAGTTCTTATTTCTTGCTATCTTGCTGACTGCTCAGCCCCACACTTCGATTGCCTCTCCTTTCTACCTCTAGCTACTTTTACCAGCGAGCACATTTACGCATGACTTTAAGTTGTTCCTCAGCCAGTAATTGAAAAAGGCCCCTTAATGGGACCCTACAATAGTTAGTGGACGATTGAGTGCCAGGCACTATAGACATTTCCCCTCCCCTCTGATGCTTTTACTTGGTGCCCCATGAACGCCTTCATTAACATTGCTACCACTGCTGCACCCTCTTCTGCCTGCCCTCCCCCAAAGACACTTAAGTTGCTTTGATTGACAATTTACTCCATGTGCGTATTTGGCATACGTTCCAAGAGATTGCCTGTGGGGTGAGGCAAGATGGGCCTCATTACGAGGTTGGCGGTAACCTGCTGGTAGCCAACCCCATAACACCCTTACCACCGCCTGATATACCAGTGCCACCGGGATATCACAAGTGGCAGTCGTAAGGGTTAATCCCCATGGGCACAGAATCACCGGCACCATTGCTAATTGTGCCAGTGCTTCTGTGACTACCATGCCGATAGGGGCTTAAAAACCCAGCCGGTCAGGCCTGCTGGGCTAGCCATGACCCCTACCGGCATCGTTGTAGTATGACAGTCCATAAGGGTGCCAGTACTTTGCTACCGGCACCCTTATTTCCAGACCGCCATTCTTGGTTTGAGGCCAATTGTCACGTATGACCTGTGTTATGGGTTAGTTGGGTGAGGACAGGCGGAGGAGAAGGGATTCCAAGAGACCAGAGGAAACTATTGGTGAGAGGGGGTCTGTGGAGTGGTAGTGTGAGAGAAAGAAGAGTGGGAGTAGTGGAGTGGACCAGAGATATTGGCAGAGGTGGTAGTAGTAGTTGGGAGTAAAAATAGAAGGTTCCTGGCGTAGTAAAGGAAGGACAGAATTGGTAGAGTGGTAGTCAGTAGTAGAGGGGTGAGCAGGGCACCATATCCCCTGAGGAGGAAGGTGGTAGTAGAGAGGTGGTGATAGCAGGAGAGTAAGGAGAGATGGGGAGGTAGAGTGGGAGGCACAACCGGAGGTGGTGGAGTAGAGTGTGAGGCAGGAGGGAGTAGGAGGGAGGGAGATAAAGAACAATTGCGGATACAAGTGGTAATAGAAACAGGAGTGAGAAAGGCAGTACTATCGAAGTTTGGAGGTAGAAAGGCAGAGTGAGAGTTTGGAGGGACAGTGACATGGTGGGAGGAGAACAGTGTAAGGGACTAGTATAGCGAAGGGTCAGGAGTGAGAGGGTCTGAAAGAATTGAGAGTGACGCTGGGTGAAAGAAGGCATTATTCTCCATTTCATGAAACTACTAAGCCGGGATAGGAGAGGGAAAGCTAGAAATTCCCTACCGAGTTAAGTAGCCAAAGTCTTAGGGTAAACACCTGATGTGTAGAGAAGTGAAAGACAGATGGGGGTTACTGATCATTGAGCTACTAACAGCCCGGTAGGGACATCTGTGGGGAGTTCTACACAGGACCCAGGCCCAGGGAGGAGGAGATAGGAAAGGGCCTGCCCTAGTGCCAACACCAAACGACCCGGAAAGCCCAATGAACTTGTGATCACCAGCCATTCTGACAATTTGTATTGTAATAAATACCCTTACACTGTTAATTAACACTCAGCATGGTTCTTTGGGACAGGACCCCCATGTCACACTATGTACATTGTACAGTTGATTCAAGGAAGTCTTGCTGCCTTTGCTACACATTTCTGTCTCAAGACCATCAAACTAGTAGGAAGAAGGATGCAAACACTGCCATATAATTTATTTATTTATTTATTGTGCATTTGTAAGGCGCTTATAGATAAAGTAAATTGTGTTTCAAAGTGCCCACTGGGCAATAGGGAGGAGACATGGGAATGAAGAGCCAATACAACAATGAAAGATAGAGACAAACCTACTAGGCCTTGTGAGCATTCAGAACGTGCAAGTGCAGGTCATGATCTGAAGTGCATGCTTAAGGGTTTTGGAGCTCCTGAAGGCCCAGTTCGCATGACTCCAATTCATAAGTGCTGTCCTGATAAATAGACTTCAGAAGGTGTTGAAGTGTATTATGCTGTGCTGCATGTTACATGCCATTTCAGTGAGGAACAGATGTTGTACAGATGTATAAGTAAGAAAGGTATGACACTTTCCACCTCTTAAGCACAAACTTCAGATCTTACCAATGAGGAAAAATAGGTTGTTATTGCTGGGACCTCTTAGCCCTTTTGGAAACTATGTTTTCCTAGTGAAAGTGTCTCTTTACTATGAAGGAGTCATGCTCTTGCAATGATGGTGCCATCCCAACTCACAGTGGGCACCCATAAATTAGGTTGACAGAAAACATTGCATGGCTTCCCAGAACATTCTGCCAGGTCCGTGGCCATGGCCACATAATTTGAAAGGAAGAATGGAAAAAAAGGTGGGGTTAGCAAGCAGCATGCAGAATTTCCTACAGTTTCACGCTAACACGGATTGGTTCCTTAAGGTAGGCTTAGCCTGCACCAATCAAAGGGGCCCATTTAGCTTTAAAGGAGGGCTGAGCCCCTCACTTAGCAGATCACCGGACGACTTTGAAAGGAGTAAGAAGGACTCATTTGGACCCTGGCTGAAGGTACAGTTTACCTTACATCTTCTGCCAGTGAAGGAAGGCCAGGATTTCCAAGAGGCAAGCAACACCCCCATCCCCTGAACATCTCCCAGGGAACAGAAGGAGATACCAGATTCAGAAGCCCCCATACAGCAGCTCCAGAACCAGTACCCAGCAGGCACACATTGTGCCCTACCAGGTTCTGCCAGCAAGCATCCTAGGTGGGAAGTGCCAGAGAGTCTCTGAACAAAGGACAAGGCTGTTGCCTGCAAATACTCTCCTCAGCTTTGGGCCGTTCGCCTTAAAGGATGACACGAGCCATGTGAAGAAGCTTGGTGAAGTGCCACAACAAGCATCAACCATTCTCCATCTTTTAAGGACATTTTCGAGGCAGTCGATCCTTCAGACCACGACTGGCTGCACCACTCACTGTTGTCATGCTGCAGTCATTAAGCCGTCTGAGACTCTTCGACCAGCGTTCCAGATCTGACAACCAGCACATAGACAACTATTCTTGACCCTCAGCCACTGTGTAGGCCATCCTGCAGCCGTCTGTCCAGCCTCACTTGCCGTACTGCCTGCTGCCTGATACCCGCAGCTGTCTTCCATCTTGAACTCTGTCGCTACAAAGCATCCTGGAACAGTCAACCGACTCGATGCTGTCGAGAGCAAGATCATCTCAAGCATCAGTACATTGGGTTTCTGTCCCCCTGGCCCTTCTCCGAAGGCCCCTCATGGCATTTACCACCCCTTGCTCCGTTGGTGCGGAAACCAAATAACCTTGAACAGTTAAGACTGATTGCGTTACCGACTTCCCTCCTTTCAGTATCCAGAGTGCATCCCTTTCCTTCATGAAACTGTCTGTCCTCTGTGTTGCTTTACAGGGTGGGTTGAAATTTTGTAGTGTGCCAGAACTGTCTGTTGTAAAAATAATAAAGTAGATATTTGTATACAACCATGACTGGACAGTCCGTTTTATCATTGGGTAATAATTGTATTTTAGCTGTGTTTCAACTAACCACCGATCCACAACCTTGCAGAGATAAGCCTGCCGTTCTGTCCACATTACCAAAAATTGGACAAGGAGGTTTATAATTTACTTCTGTTCCAGTCTGTTCAGATCCATTCTGGTGCACAAAAGGTGTGGGGCTGATTGATTTAGAAACCGATATTCATCCCTGACCAACTGGTGCCCCAGAGGTTGATTCATCACACTAGCTGATAGGAGTTGTAGCCGAAAACATCTGGAGAGTCAAAGGTTTCAGACCCCTGCTCTAATACATGATATGATATGATTTGGTATGTGTAACGTACCTATACACCTATACACAAGTGTTTCTAGGCGCCACAATGCAAGTGAGGGAGACAGAGGGAAGACAAAACAAATGATCCTACTAGGCCTTGTGTCATTCGAATTGTGCAAATACAACGACGAGTGCATGGGGAAAGGAAGAGGAAGGAAGTACGAGAGAGGCGTGGGGGAAATGCGGTCAGGGCAATATGGCTCTGAGTGAGTGCAGGCAGGGCAGCAAAGCTCTGGTTAAGCTGGTTAAGCTGAGGTCGAAGTGGGCAGGAGCAGTCAGGAGTGGTGCTCCAATACTTTTTATTTTTAAGTTTCACTGTTCCTATACTTTTATTTAAAAAAAGAAACCATTCTGGAATGGTTCAGTTTGAAAATAAAAGTGTATGAAGAAGTTGAAGCTTGCACTTCAGTCAACAAGTAACAAGTCAGGACAGCAGACAGGTATGTTAGCAAGAAAGCAAGAGAGAGAAGGCAGAGGAGAGTCTTGAGCAGCTTCTGGAATTTCAGGTGGACTGAATCAAGTCTGAGAGGGGCAGGGAGGCTGTTCAGAGGCAGGCACCTGCAGTCTTCAGAGCTCTACCCCCAACTCTCTGCTTAGAGAAGCATCTGGCCCTCAGAGAGTTAGAGGTAGCTGAGTGAAGGGCTCTAGAAGAAAGATATTCAGGCAGAAAGCGTTGGATATAGTGAGGACCTCGGCACCAGAAAGCCTTGTGGATGATGCAAAGTGTCTTGAACTTGATCCTTGCAGACACTAGCCAGTGGAGAGATGTCAAGGTTCCTGGGCTTGAGGCCAAGGATAAGTCTTGCAGTCCTGCTCTGGATTAGTTGCAGGGTGCAAAGCGAAGAGTTAGACAGATTGAGAAAGAGGCTGTTGCAGTAGCTCTGGAGACAGTGAGCTTCTGGGGGAAGATGAGAAAGGTTGAATGCTACCGAGGTGATGCAGCTGGAAGTGGGCCTCCTTCGCAAGGTCTGTGATATGAGGAGATAAGAAAAGAGTGGAGTCGAAGGTGACAACAAGGTTTTTAGCCTCACCGGAAGGCAAGGGTAGAGGGCCCAAGTAGGGCGGCCAGAGTGAGAGAGGGAAAGTGGGATCTCAGTCTTACTGGCATTGAGGCAGAGATAATTGGAGGTGCACCATTTCTGAATCGTAGATAGACAGACAGGAATGAGCGAGTAAGGAGAGGAGACTGAGGGAAGCCTGAAGGAGAGCTGAGTGTCATCCACATAATACTGAAGGTTAAAAGAGAAGATGGAGAATAGGTGGGCCAAAGGGGCCAAATAGACATTGAAGAGCCAGGGTGAGAGAATAGAGCCCTGGGGAACACCACATATGGAGAGAGAGGTGGTGCTCTGCTTCACTAGCACAAACAAGTGACAACTCTTTGAGCATGGACAATTTACAGGTAGCTTAAAACAAAACATGTCTAAAGTGCTGGTGTGTCAAGACAAGAGAGTGACTGGCATTAGTCAGGAAGGGCTGTATGTTGTGCTACCCAAAAGAGAGGATGATATGGTGTCAGAGGATCATCATAAGCATTAGTGTGTCCATGCTGTGACAGCGTTCTGTTCATGCAGTGATGGTGCCAGCCCGATTCGACAAAAGGCCACACCAGGCAACATCTATTTATATACTGGTTCCAGGGTCAGAGTCTCAGTAAGCAGAGATATTCACATTTTTCACAGTTCCCTTAAGTAGCTGTTTCCCTGCAAGCTTACCTCTGCTCAGTTTGGAAGACGACCACGATTGCCACTGGGCAAACCACAGTGTGTGACCACAGTTCTGACCACAGTTGTTTCTCTCAAGTTTGAATCTGCTCCACTTAGAAGCCAATCATCATTCAATTGCGAAAACTATTTATGAGAAAAGGCAATGGTTGTTTCCACTGAATCCTAACTACCATGCCCCGACTATTCCTTTTTTCCCAAAGAAGTAGGGTTCCCCTGAAACAGATGTCTTCCCACAAGATTGATGCCATGCTATGGCCCCACCCCATGAAAGCCACCATTATTGCTGCTGATTTAGGAGGGTGGAGACAGATAACAACAGCAAAAGACACTAGCACTGAAAGCAGGTGCAGCCTGATGTCAATGCATTGGAGTTATATGATGCGCATTCTTCACTTCAGGTCACTTCCATGTGTTTTGTAAGCAAGGTGGAATGACAGATGCTTTTGTGGACATTAGGCCTCGTTACGAGCCTGTATGGCAGGCACGGCTATCGTCATGCTCGCTACCGGCCCCGCCACCTGCGATTGGGCAATAACCGGCCCATTACGAGATGAATGAGCCGGTAATTGCCGGTATGAACAGTGCCGGTGCCATACCGGCACCATTCTTACCACTCCCGCCACTGTTATAATGAGGCCCATTATGTTTTTTGATCACCCATCTGTCTGTGTTTTAACCTTGTCGACTTTCACTCTCATAGTTGGATAGTCATAATATAACATTTGTTAGTATGACTATTTTCTGTTCATTTAGCACGGTATTGGGGCCATGATATCCTAGTTTAGAAAGCCTTTTGGAATGCACTGCTTAACATAACACATTGACAACTAACCATGTAGCCTCTCCAGCCTCTATTAGACAGTGTATCATTAGTTTGATTGGGAAGATGGGGAGCCACTGTGCAAAGAGAGACAGTTGTCGTATTCAAGCACAACCATCGCTAGTAACGAATAATTCAGTTAGTGGTCAAATAACAGGGAACCACTTGCTGGATAAACCGCTCTTATTTCAAATGAATGCAGTCAATAACTAATTTTAGTGAAGGTAGGCTTACTATCTGACCCCCATTCACAAGATATCACAGCCCCTCTGAGTCATCTACTTTGCAGCCAACGTGAAATAAAGGACACGTTTAACCCATCACTCACTTGATGAAAGGTCTATGTCAAGGTGTTTAGGAGGGGAGGCTGGCTGCATGTCCCATCCATCATGCTTGTGTGTCAAGACAAGTGGGTGCCCTTATCAACCATCTGCAAGACTGACTCAACAACCTGTCACCCAACCTAAGCTCAGGGTTGTTGAATCCAGTGTCAGTGTCACAGAGAGAAAGAAAGGACAGTCAGTCTCAACATTACCCATCAGCCTACATCCGATGGATGGACACAGGACCAGCTGAGTGAATATTGTTAAAAGAAACCGTTCCCTTAATGGTGAATCTACACTGTGGCAACCATGCATAGTACATCTTACTGGGATTTGGTAGTACGTTTTGGCATTGAGTTCCACAGCATGACTCTACGCAGCTCGGTTTTGACCGTGGATCCATCCAGCAAGTCCTCTCTCTATTCAAGCTAATGTCTCTTTAGACACAAACGGATTATAAGCTGGCAGTGCACAGTGGCACAGCAAAATAGTGTACGTGTTCTTCCCAGTCCCTGTGAGGTGTGCAGGTAAAAGCAGAGTTTATGTGCTGTGGGATTGTGTGTCCCTCTCTGTCAGGGAAGTGAAACATTGTGGGGCTTTGACCCTTTCTGTTGGGGTGAAAGCAGAAATCAGGGGCGCCGTCCCCTTTGCGTATAGCTAAATTGGCCAAAATGTGGGCATGTCTCCATTCCCTATTGTGACTGGCACCCCAACCCCTTTGGTAGTGTGATACAAAAATGTTGGGTATTTACCCCTACACTTTGTTTAGGTATAATGTGGTGCATCCCCCCTTCTAAGTTGGAGTAAGGGAACAATGGGTGGGTGGGTGCCTCCTTTTTTGCAGCGGTGCAGTCAATCATTTTTGGTCTGAGAGCTTTATTTGACTCATGCACAATGTGTCCAAACCCCTAAGCACAACAAGTCTAAAAAATATGGACCCCAGGATGCAAACACAGTGATGCTGTTGCAGAGAAACATGCATTACGTGCAAAACATTGGGTACATAATGCGGTTCTGCTTGGAATGTAATTTCTGACCAATGAGAACTGCCTCTCAGTGTCTGGGTATATGTTTAATGTTATGGGCCTTTAGACAATGGGGCCATGCAGGACGGAATTCCTTGCTCACTTACTTCCTGCATCCATCAGAGTGGAAAGTGGGAGAAGCCCTTGTCTTTTTTTCTTCTTTGCATGTCAAAGTGATGTCCAGCTCTTTATGTGATTTTCTGTGTTGCCCATTTTTCTTGTCACCACCATCCAAAGAGGAAGTCTCTGGGAATTTGAAAACTAATGGAACTACTACCATCTCAGCATAATATGTTCATTTAACCCAATAAAAGGTGTCAAAACCTGGACTCAGTTCAATTTTCAAACTGGACTAACACGACGCCAAACTCTTGATCTGAATCTAAATATAGAAGATGTTCTACTTGTTCCTACATCCATTGCATATACATAGTGAAAGTAGTCTTTCCTCTATGTAGACATACCACAAGTCAGAAATAGGACAGGAGGATTGTAAAAGACAAGTGTTCTGTATAGAGTGGATAGATATCAGTAGGTGGTCTTTCTTTTATTTCGACACATAACAAGCACAACCTTCCATCTATGCAAAAAAAAGGAAGAATGGGTCCTTCTGCTATTCACACAGCGCCGTTTTTCACTAATGGTATGTATGCTAGAGCCAGAGTGCAGAGTGATGCTGCTTTTACTGTGGAGAGGAAAGAAGTTCATGAAAAGAGAGGGATGGGTGAGCCTAACGGGGAAGGAATTTTCAATCCTAGGAAAGAAGTTCATGAAAAGAGAGGGATGGGTGAGCCTAACAGGGAAGGAATTTTCAATCCTAGGAAAGAAGTTCATGAAAAGAGAGGGATGGGTGAGCCTAACAGGGAAGGAATTTTCAATCCTAGGAAAGAAGTTCATGAAAAGAGAGGGATGGGTGAGCCTAACAGGGAAGGAATTTTCAATCCTAGGAAAGAAGTTCATGAAAAGAGAGGGATGGGTGAGCCTAACGGGGAAGGAATTTTCAATCCTAGGAAAGAAGTTCATGAAAATAGAGGAATAAGTTAGCCTAACGGGGAAGGAATTTTCAATCGTAATCCTACTGCTTGCTAACTGGAATCCAACAGTGTGACGACTACAGCTTGCATTTTCTCCCTTTTCATGCTAGTGTGAAACCAATCAATTCCTCTGTAATATACTTGTTTTAGCACACGGTAAAAGCAGTTCCATGTGATAATGTTGCTGTGAAAAAGGCGACTTTCATTTTCCTGACCCCTAAAATTCATTCTCCAAATATTCTAGGAGGGGTATCATTATATATTTTTACCTCCAATCCTAGAATATTTGGTCAAAGTGTTTGATTGTCTGAAGGGTGCTTTTTTAGGGAAATTACGCCCCCTGGTGGCCATTTTCATGCCAACATTATCACTGGATACTGTAAAAGCAGGTTGGTTCCAAAGGAATCTCTTGCAAATGCCTTGCCAATCATTTAATGAAAGAGGCATTACACATTTTCCATTAAATAGTGGAATAAAAAGGGGATTGTGCTTGTATTCAGATTTTCTTTTTTCACTATGGGCCGCATTACGAGTGGGTCTGTAGCACTTAAATGCGGCGGTAACTGTATTACTGCCACATTTAAGGCTGGCCCTATCACAAGTTGCGTGCTAAATAGGCTGTTTTACTGCCAGCTTTTTTCTGGAGGTGAAAATCCCATGTAACTCTGTGTTTTCGGCAGTATTACCGCCGGTTGTATCAGTGCACGGTATTAGCGCCGAAAATGCCCCATTGGATCCAATGGACCCAATCAGGTATGGGGATTTGCCGTTAGCACCCAACCCGTGATCTGGCGATAATACGGCCGGACCGGTTGGCACTAACAATATTACAGTTCAGCGGTATTGCAGCTGAGATACCTCCCAACTCGTGATGAGGCCCTATGAGCTGGAAAGGGTGAACATTGCACGGAGGCGGCCCAACTGCATGGGGGTACAAACACTGCCAGTCCCATCCATGCAATTATTATTTTTCTTTTTAAAAAGGACGCCCTTTGCTAATATCTCGCATGTGTCATTTGGTGTATGCTCACATATGTGTAAAAGCAAAAAAGAACCCATATGTTCAACTTCCGTAGGAGTCTGGAGTCAGGAGCACAGAGAGAGAACATGAGACTTAATCCTCTACAGCATCTGGTGATGGATAGACCCAACATGGATATTGATTGGAGCTAAAAACCACGTCCATAATTTAATAGTCGCCATTATCGACGTTAAAGGTATTGCTAACAGGGCTACATGAAGGACTATTATAATGAGCGAGATTGTCTTGAATCAGCTTCTGATGACCTTTAGGTTTATACCCGTATTCTTTTGTTATTCCAGGGATCGCTGCTGGTAATAGGCACATGACAAGATGTAAGTAGATGTGCAGACGCACCAAAGTGTGAGATTTCCACACATGTCCTATAGCGCCGAGACGCATGAGCTAAAGAACACTGTAATGGTGTACTTACGAAAAGAAAAAGTAATGGGATAGGAAAATGTAGGTACTCTCTGGAATTAAAAAAATAAACCAAATATCTTTAAACAGAGAGAGATGCTGCTAGGTCAGGATAAAAACAGCAGGTAAAGAGCAACCCATGCAATGTGCATAGTGTAATCCTTGCTCTCGCTCAAGTTGTACGTTTTAATTAATTTAATTTACATTTGATTTATACAGCTCATTCACCATAAGGTTTTCAGAGGAAAAAAGTCAAACATAAATTAGGTGGATATGGATTGTTTGGGAACATTTTCATATTTGAGGGAAAGTGTCAAGAAGGCGGTGAGATTGTATTAAAGAGAAACACATAGTATGAATAGAAGTACAACAGACAGACAAATATAAAACATTCCCGATTTCAATAGGGTTAAGAGGACAAGAACAACACGTATTTGCAAAGCCAATACATTGGCATTGTGTGTAGTTACTTTACAGGTGATTTGCCAGCATTTGCCAGTTTATTTTATTTTGTATTTACATGTGTATTTCATTGTGATAGGATTTGCACTTCTAAGGTAAACACTATCAACAGTATACATGGGCAGTGGGGCATCCCCATTTCTGGGTGCTTTAAAGTGCGCGAGTATTAGAGCATTACATGAGCCAACTGCCGCAGGGGGACCTAAGGAACAGGAAATTGGCACATCACATATAGACAATCCACATAATATAGATTATTTACAGTGCTGTACAGATCTGGATCTGGGCACCGTTTGTTGTGGTGGATGAGCGTCCCATGTCCTCACTTGACTGCAAGTAGATTCATGAGTACTTGTTGAAGGACGGGGGCATGTGGGTTTCTTGATGTCTGGGGCAGGCAGACCCATTGGTAAGGAGCATGGATGAGCACATTTTACACATGTGTTTGATAAGTGTTTCCTTTTTTTCTATATAATGGGGTCAAAACACTGGGGGCATCCCCATGAAAGAACCTGAATACAAGGAGGAAGAACTTGAATTAGTGTTCCGTGATAACTAATGGAGTGAAGGCATTCGACAGAGGTGGAAGGCCATTGTGGGAGGTTGCATTGAGGGTCAGCTGCAAAGGTCTTTTGGAGGGCAAAGGAGTAGAGAGGAAAGCCCTGCAGTAGGCTTTAGCTAAAGTCTGGTCAGCGTAGTACAAGTGTCGGAATAAAGGTGGGCAAGGCGAGGGCAGATTGTACATGCATGTTTAGATGTAACATAATTGCTGAGCTTTGATGTGTTCTGAAATAGGACCCTACACTGTGCAACCCTTGGGGATGGGCTGTACAGGGTCACATCACTGGCCAGGTATTGCGTGCGGAGGTAAGGTGGGAGACCCAAATATGCCTTTACAGCTCCAGTGCATATCCACCCAATAAGCTGAAAGGGCCCACCCTGTCCCCCCAGTGAAGCCATGTTCTGAGAATCAAGGCACTTGCTTGCAAGCAGAATTCACACTGTCTGGTGTATATGCAATGCAGTTCTTGGTCAGACTCATTTTTCAGCTGTCTGTCATCTACATAAAAAATAAAAATGAAATTGAGTACAAGAAGGGCGGGAAGAAACCCTGCAGAAGTTAATGGACAGAACAGGTTGCAAATGGGTCACTGCCAGTGACCAAGGAGTACATGTAAGGGGGCTGTGGAAACAGTTGAAGAAACCTATAAAGAAAATCTTAAATGAAAGCCAATGAACTTTGGATAACAAAGAAGAACTACAAGTGGGTTAAGAAGATTTCACAAGGAGTTAAACAATGGTGTTAATAATTGATGGATTTAAGCTTGTGTTTCTGTTTAGATAGTGATTTGTGGGTTTCTTTTTTGTTACACTGTCTGGGTTTATTGGGAAACTCTCTCCTGAACTGTATAATTTAGTGTTCTTCTTCTTCCAGCATGATTTTTAAAATTAAAATAAATATGCATTACGCACTTCCAAGGCAAACCACTCGGCAATGCAAACTGTTTCATATCTTTGAACACTCTTTCAATCCTCTCAATTCATCCTGAAATGCATCCGATCAGGAGTTCCTCAATCATCCGTAGATGTCACTCCTCTTTAGATGTCCTTGAAAGCGATACCTTTGCTTAGACCTGTTCTCACGGTCTGTCTATTAAAGCCTGCTTCTGCATGTTACAACATGCCTTACAACATACTTCATACCTGACAACTCCGACAGTTGGCCTGATCCTGTCCAAACTCTGCCTCTCTGCATGCTGAACTCTGGCCTTCATAATCTCGTCTCTGCTGGGATTTCCAGTCAACACTGTATCACTCTGCTGCTGTGCTCTGCCCCGGGTGAACCTTATTTACAGAAACTCCTCCACTTCATCCTCATTGGCTCTACCTCCTGCCAGAGGTGTCCTCTGCCAGACTTTCAACCTTGATAAGACTGGATTCTGGAGGGAGTCTGAGAACCAGAGAAGTGGAGGGCTCCGGGGAACCTCAGTACCTAATAACCCCATTGTTTTCTTTATCAGCCCCAAGTTGGTTTCACTACTCAGGTTCTTTCTATTTGGCTTAAAATTTGGATTTGGAATGGAAGAATTGGGGAAGAACAAAACGTCTTCCTTTTTTCCTTCCCCTGTGCAGTTTCACCTGTGTTTTTTCTCCATAGCTCAGTTCTCCACAACTCTTCCATTCTCCATTTGATGGACTCTGTCGTCCACTTCCTTACACGTTGTTGCTGACCTGCTGACAACAGCAAGGAAGACCTCTTGGACCTAATTTTCCATGAACGCTTGAAAAATGCTAACATTCTCCTCGTGCCCTGAGAGAGCATCCCACCACATTCCTTAAGTCACTTGCAAGCACATGTTTCAGAGCAGTGTTCAATTTTCTTTTTTTACAATTCTTAATCACAAGTTGGGAGGCAGAGGAGCTGATGCACCATTTCCATTTGATTGTACTTACATCTACCTTTGAAAACCTCTTGAAATCAGTTGTACGTGTTCTTTAACACCAAATGTGCCATACATGTTAGAGGTAGGGGCCTCCTTTTGGCATGTTCACTAGTCAAATTTAGGACCCAACAGTCATGAATTTTCATGCAAGATACTTGTGTTTCTCAAAGCATGCATTCCAATCTTCCAAACTTTTTAATATTGTGTAGCCACTGTGCTCCAAATGCAAAGCTGTGGATAATGGGAGGGTGGCAGGTGCATGCAAGTGCAGGTCACAATATTCTCATCACCTTCACCAAATGACATCATCATTGGCACTACAAGTTCAACAGCAATGCATTTGCTATTTTAAGGAATGATTGAAGGAATTAGTATTAATAAAACCTACTAAATGGAGTTCTAAATGGATGATTCCATCAACACCAGATGTTTTAGGCATAATAGTGGGATTAGTCTCCATTACCCAGTGTCCACTAGCATGATAAAACATGGCTGTTTGAATTAAGGCCTGACAAACATGACCTTCCATGGAAGATAGGTAACTTCATCAAATCATTTGATCCAGCCTCACTTTGTATGTTATTTAGGTAATTTGCTTCACATGGACAGGTGTCACTAATGAGTGGTCGGGGTGGATTGGATACAAGTTCTTATCCCATCACCATAGAACATCTTCAGTGGCATTTCAATATTTCAAGTTCAATTGCAGAACATTAGTTCACATTAACTATTTTAAAGTACGAAGGAAAGGTTCAGTAACGAGAGGCTTACAAAATACCAATGGTTAGAGAAACTAAGTGATCCCAACTAAAACATTATTTCTAAAAATGTAGGAGTCTGCTATCACTAGAACAGGTGGCTCGATGTAGGCATTCAGAAGCGTATACCCTGGTGATGTCAATTGAATGCTATATATATTTGCGCATCAATGTAGTTAAGGGACCGATTTGTGTCAACTCTGAATCACCCAAATGTTGGCTCAATTTGACTAAGTAGAACTTTAAAACTTCATTTGAGATTCAAGCAAAACAAGTTGGGCCATTTCAAGCTACGCCACATGTTTCCCAGGAAACAACAGTGAATCCGGCTAGTTTCAAGTTTATGATCAGTCCGTAGAATGTGTTCAGAGAGCCAGAGGTTGGTTTTGAGACTGGTGCAAGAGTAGGTAATAGTAATTTGATCAGAATTATAAGTAGAATAGTACAGGGCCCACCATTAGATATAAATGAGAGTGGATTGTTTGGGGTCATCAAGGAGAAAATCAGTCACTTGCTTCATTGTGATAGAAAGATTTGACATTTTAGGGTGATGCAGCATACCTATGTGGGATTCATAGTTTAATGTCATTTGATTGGAGTGAAGGAGCAGAACATCACAGTGACTGATTGGATACATTCAATGTATACTTCTGAGTGATGGTTGCATGATTGTTTTTTTATTTCAGTGAGGAGCACTTTATATGAACTAGCTTGAGGGTGTTCAGTGCATTTGAACCTTTCTGTGAGAAAGCAGAAAAGCTCAATGATTGCGTGAGTGTGATAAACACACAGATAGGTGTTAGGGGTGTCAAAAGTAACAGTGAATGGCCAATGAGGAGGCCACTACATTTAGGGAATACAGCTAGGCAATGATGCAAACTTGTTTTTGTCTCGAGAAATGATCACCTTGATCTTAACTGTTGATCTCACCTTATCTGCATTTAAGGCTATATGAACACTTTTTATCCAGACCTTCCAAACCCCTTGCATTCCCTCACTCCAAAACCTGTCACCCTTTTCCCAAGCCGGTTTTGCCATTGTGGATACCTGACCACCACTCTCCTGATCAACTCCCCTGATGGACACACACTTGTCCATCAGGGGAGTTGCTTACTCACCATTTTCTTTCCAAGAACTCTGAACTAATACAGCCCCAACTGACAAGTCCTCTGTAATACCTTCTCCTTTGAAATTATTTTCCTTTGCTCTCTAACTCTTCCAAATCGCTACATCACATCCTAATAACCCCATCTAAAATGTACACCAGTCCTATTTCATATAACTCACCGGTATCGTTTACGTCCAGAATGACTGCTCCTCCTCTCCCCTTACCTGCAGTGACAAATCTGGAGGTTTTGTCCCTTCTTCGTTGGGGGGAGCCCCCCCCTTTTGAGGCTTTGGAGGGGATCCCACTAAGCAAACCCCTTCCTAGGGGTTTGGGAAACTGGGACATCACTGGGAGTGAATCCCCACCAGGGGATTACTATTCCGGCAAGGAACTCCCTACAACTGAGACATTTTCTGCATATATGGGAATACCATAAGTGGTTCAAACTACATGTGGAACACTAAATACTGTAGAAAGTGCATTGGAACAGTTGGATCAAACAATGCTGGTGTCTCAATGGGCTTGAAAGTGAAACACACCTCATTGGCATCTAGTAACAAGAAAAAAGGACTTCCCCACTTGAATGGAGGCAGAGAAGTGATACACAGAGGCGAGTACGAAGCGCCAACGTCACTGGGAGGCGGAGCTGTGCTGCTGAGCAGAGCTGACTGTGGTGCAGAGAAGGAAGGAGGTCCAGAGGGAGATCCATAGAGAAAACGGCAAGGAGGCCTGGGAGAACAAGAAACATAGCCGACCAGGCACAGTGTTGTGTGCAGTCAGCGAGGACAAGCGAAGCCGACACTGAGGAAAGAACAAGATACAAGGCTGATGCAGAACAGGGCTGTGCAGAGTTGGCGGGGGTTGAGCGTAGCCGGCCCCACATCAAGGTGTGACCACGCAAAGGACATGGTGGGCCTGGAGCCCAGGAAACAACACTGAATACGGCGAGTGAGAGAGGAACTAGACAGCTGCATGCATTATGAAGAACTAGAGAGAGAGCAACCTGGTGATGAGTGTAGAAACTCTTCTGCTTGTCTTCAGGATATGTTGCCTGGGGTGCTGGGTAAAATGCCAGCATTACTGAGTCAAAACCACCTCGCTGGAGCAGGACCTGCTATGGAGAAGGTAGGCGGGTTGCTCGCAGTAGAGGCGGGCACAGAAGCCAAATGGTAAGAATGGGGGAAGGAACAAAGAATCTGGGTCCCTATGAAGGGCAAGGAGGTCTAGCAAGGGAGATGGACATAAATATTATGACTGACTACAGGAGCCCTACAAACCTGAGTCTTGGAATCAGGCAAACAGCTCAAAGCTGCACACCAAAACCAAGAGAAGCATATACTAGAGGGGGATACACATACCCCTATGAATCAAGGGTGTCATGAGGGTCCTACAAAGCAAGTAAACAATCATCCAAAGGGAACCCAAAATCAGGCAAGACTGGAATTGCATGGGGAGCGACACGCACACTTGGTGGAGGAGGATATCCCAGGAGAGATACCCATACCCCTGGTAATGAAGGAAGAAACTGGGAACAGGAGAAACAAGAGAACCCAACAGGACCATATAAAACAAGTAAAGAATCATTCCAAAGGAGAAACCAGAATCAAGGAAGACTGGAATCACATGGGGCGAGTCCCACGTAGTTGGTGGAGGAGCATTAAGGAAATATCCCTTCATCTAACACCATTGAGAGAAACACATTCTTTTTGGAAAATTGAGAGTTCATAAAGGAACCATTCCATGGGGTAATCAGAATCAAGTGAAACTGGAATCATGTGGGGAAATAGCCAGGTAGTTGGTGGAGGAAGATTAAAACTAAATCCCTTCATATATGATCATTGAGAGCATTTACTTTTTTTGGGAAACTTGAGAGTTTTGTTTTATACCTGAGGAAAAACCTTTTCTTTATTTGGGGCTTTGACAATATGGACAGGTACTGATAAAGTCAGGAGACCTGCCTCCTATTAAAGCTTTGTGGACACTAAAATCAAGAGCGATTCCTGGGAACAATGAAAGATGCCAGAGTAAAACACATTGAGAGAAACCTATATTGTATTTTTCGAAGTGGTAGGGCCAGTTTAAAGGTTAAGATTTGGACAGAGGACAAGGTTTATTGTTTTGATGAATATTGACGAGCCCCCTTACTTTAGTTAAGTAGGTAAGTACCTTTCCTGTTAGCAGTAGAGCCAGAAAGGCATTTTCTTGAATTTAAATAAAACCGCTGTATTTAAAAGCACGTCTTCTGGTCCGAGTCCTTCTTCTGGTACGCCACACTGCTCTTTCCCTCTTTCACTGCAGGAACATCTTCACACTATCCCATCTAATCTCACTGATTATTTAATCACCTCAGAACAAGTAATACGCAACCATCTTCCTGTTCTGAAGATGTTGCTGACTCAGTGACTCCTTTTGCACGCCTATCTACATACACACTTTGCAGAAAAAGCTTGCTAACAAAATATCAATTGAAACTCTGGGCAAAATATCTGAAGCTGAAGTCTCTATCCCATGTTCTTTCTTCTTCTGTCATGCTTAACATTCTTAACATGAACTCCATGGGAAAACACAAACATTAACTCTTTACTTTATGTCTTATAATGAACTATCACTATTATCCCTCACTCAAACCTAGCTCAAGGAAGTACCCTCCTACTATTCTTGAAGCAATCCCTTAAGGATATAAGGTTATCACAGAGAATGATACACAAAGATCAGCCAGTATTGCACTACTCTACATACAAGCAAGTGCTATTCATTGACACCATCCCAGAGGTGGCCATCCCCTCTTGTGAATCTATAATCATTAAGGCTACTCCTCCTCTGTGAGTTTTGTGTCTCCTTATTTATTGACCACCTGGATACCTGGATACAGCACTAAACTTGAAGAGGAACTGATTTTGCTGCCACTGATTTGTCAGCACAGCATACTCTTTGCTTCCAATCGAACAAGCACATATAATATCCTTACAAAGAACCTGTTCTTTAAATTGGAGGGTTTAGATGTGTGTGTTCTAAGCACTGCAGCAACACATGTAGCCAGGCATACTATAGATGCCAATTTTGCCACGCCCAATCTTCTCTCATCCTTTCCTTTAGTCAGTTTACCCTGGGCTGGCCATTCTGCTCTCTTTTTCTCCATCAGCCATCTCAAACAGACAAAGCTAAGCTCAATGGTGGCTAAAAATACACACAGAAATTGGAATACTATTAACATTCTAAATGACAAATCTTCAATGTTTTCTGTTAAATCACAAAATCAGATAAGCTAATCTAATGTTTCGAAACTGAATCTATATAATATTGTCTTTTAAGAATAGCACCTACTCCCGCAAATATATTCATGTATTATTTTGAAAATCAATTTATCATTAACAACTTGCAGTGCCAACCACATATCACATTTTATTGATGATACATTGGGCTTCAGAATGAGTTTTGTGGTAATTCAACACAAAATGCAATTGTTACATGGATTATTCTTTTTTTAGAATCTTCTTTATACAAACATGGAATGACATATTAACTGGAAAGTTCGGCAGACTGTTTTTGATTTTGCCCTGTTTGGCATACAATTGAGCACATGATAATTTTACCTTCTTATTAAATTTTATATGGAATTCAGGTTAGCATGTTCCTACTTATCTGTTCCTATTCACATATAATCATCCATCAAATATTTTACACTAGACATATTTGGAACATATTTGTTTTTTAAACAACACAAAAAGGGAGGTGACAGTTCTGCTGATGAAGGATTTTCCTAAAACATGATCTGAAATGTTGCAGGGCACCTAACATGGATTAATGTCAACCTTTGCTAAATATTAACTTTATTTTTAGTGTTCATTAAATTATTGTATAATATCTCAAGAAATCCTGCATGGGTGCATTTCTTTATTTTATCACAATTAATGTTACCTTTAATGTTGATTGCTTGAATATCACTATGTCCAACTCTGTACAAAATCTACACTGTAGTACATCATATTCTGTGATTAATATGAATTGTGTTTATTACTTCTTTGCATTTAATAACTCATGATTTTTTATTGAACACTCTAAGGTTTCATTTGTTTTTCAAATACAATCCTTTGTACAATTTCATTTAATTAATTATCATTGGGATATTTACACCAAGCATGTCTTGCTTTGTTCCTACATAGGTTATTGTAAGACTTTAATTTTACTAAGATTTTAAGTGACATTTCACTGTTGGTCACATTTGTGCAAGCACTGATAATATTCAATAAGAAAGGTTGATCATTACAAATTTAAGAGAGTGTGGTCCTTTACCACTGTAACTATAATCATCAGTGCTAGCTGCAGCCGTTCCAGCAGATACAGCACCAACTCATACTATCACAGGAACCAAGGGCTTTATTTAGAGTTTGGCATTATTTCCTCTATAAGAACTGCATAACTAAAATACTTTTACTGCATAAAGTGAGCATGTTGTAAAGGTATGGATCCAAATGATTAGAATCATGCAGGCCTTGCAATTATTCTTCATTTTAGAGTCCCATTTGATTCCATGTGGACTGCCATATTACTGCATGCGGCATTACCACATACTGTAATGGTTTTGTGTAGGGGATATTAACCACACAAAGCTAGATGGTTTTGGAGAGTTTCAGTTTTCAAATTCTGAATTTGAGGGAGTGGTAGAACATGCAGTATTTTGAAACACTGCATGTTTTACTGTTACCGCCAAACATTAAATGAGGCCCACGTTCCTTTGATAACTGGACCAGGGAAGCAAATGAATTCGATCAGCCCCATCAAAATCTCAAAAGGAAAGGGGAATGCAGGCAACCCTATCTGGTTTAATGAGTCTCTTAATTAATCCAGAGTCATGTGTAGTGCTCTGGAACAGAAATGGAGAAGCAATAAAAACACTGAGTCCACAATGTACTTCCTTCAACATCAGAGGAGTTACCATTTAACAAATTCTTGCTACTACTCTGACATATTAACAAAAACCACTAACCCTCAAGAAAAATGTATTTGGAGTTGCCTTGGAATTTCATAATCCTAACACACTCAACAAGTATCACTCCCGCAAAAGACTTTTGTTAAATACTTTACTCTTAAACAACTGTCTATCGGCTCATGGATAAATAATAAGCTAAACTCTGCTGTGCCCACTAAGGGAACGCTCAGTGCCACCTTCTTGCCCTTGAAAGAGGGTTTCCACATGTTTTACCCTTTCTCATCTGAAGAATGTATGAAGTTAATAGATGGAAGAGCAACAGCATGATCACCTGCCGAGTCATGCCCCCATGCATTTACAAGCATCTTCTACACCTTTTGTTAGTAACCAAAGTTGCAAGAGTCCTTGCCAATCCTTCTTTCTCCTCCAGGAATGTACACAAGAATTCAAAGAGGTTTATAGTAAACCATTACTAACAAAATCAGGCCTAGTTCCTACAAAAAAATAAAAAATTCACATCACAATCGAATTGCAGATTTATTGCTGAACTGATTAATAGTGTTGCATACTGCTAGTTCTTGTGAAGAAAATGACTCACTAGAACATGCACAAGCAGGATTTATACCAAAACATAGGACATGATATGTACTGATGGCTGTTTGGGACAATCTAAAAAGGGTGAAATCAAGATAGTGTGGCTGCTCTCATTCTACTGGCCATTTATCCTCTTTTGACTTGGTTCACCAAAATATACTATTTTACACGGAATTGTACGATTGGACTGAAAAAAAAAAGGTCAGACCATACAAAAAGATCGAAAAGTACTACCACCAAAGGTTCGAACACCAAATGTTTGAACCTCTGGTGGTAGCATTGTAGGTAAGTACAAAAAAAACAAAAAGACTGCAGGGGCTGCAGGGGTGTCCCCCGCAACACCCCGCTCACTATATTGTGTGGTATAGTGAGCGGGGGTTGCGGGGTACACGCCTGCAGCTCCCGAAAAAGAAAAACAAGAAAAAGAAAAGAACCCTGCGGTGCAGAAGTGAAAGGGAACTGGCAGGGACTCAGCATGAAGAAAAAGGTAAGTAGGGTTTGTTTATGTTGGGGGTGTGGGTGGGGGTGTGTTGAGGGTGTGGGTGGGGGGTGTCGTGGTCGTGGGTGTGTTGGGGGTGTGGGTGGGGGTGTGGGTATGTAAGGGTTTTCAACATGTGGTTGCATGGGAAATGTGCAAACCTTTCGTGGTTCGCACATTTCTCATGCAAAATTTCCAGCCGCGGGAATATCAGCCGCGGTCGGATCACGTAGATCCTTTTACACAGGTATTGGTAAATGCATGTTTTATACATGTTTTGCAGTCCCTTTGTTCCACTCTATACATTCTTCTGCTTAACCGCTATATATCCACTTTCCCCTCTTTCTGCGATCCATCAACTTGTCCTTCCACAACTAGGTGGATGACACACAACCAATCTTGAGACTGGCAAACATAAACATTACAGAATTATAGCCCTGATGTTACTTGCACTGGCCTGAGCGTGATATGATGACATTTATAATGTGCCTATATACAAGTGTTTTTATTCTGTCCATAAATGTCCATATTATGTTACCCCATAACAGGGAGGGACCACTCACCACCCCACGCCCCACAGACCAGCTGCAAGTAGAGGGGCACTGGGCAACCGGAAAATCAAAAACATATTTTTAACCGTCCTCGCAACAGGAGATGGAATAACCCCTGAATTCTTACCTTAATGTGGACTTCATTCACTGAAACACATACACCAAGGAGGATTCTTTTAAAAGATCACACCAGACACCCCTTTTTAATACAAACATAACAAAATAAATAAATTAACATTATTGACCCTAAACCAATAAATTCTCTTGATCCCCTTTTCCCCTGGAATACTTTCTGTCTGAGGGTTCTTCTCCACCAACGCACCCTCCGTGAGAGGGATCGAGGATAGACCCCTAAGGTTGGACTGATGGAACAGACGGCCTCTTCAATGGATTCACACACTCCTAGACTAAAACAAAACATTCCATTCCCCCTTCTAAATCATACCCAGCCTATGTCTGTTCAGGACTGCACCCTTTTTCCCATCCTCTCACCTACTCCCTCATACTTTCTCTGCAGACTAATGTATGGATACCTCCGTATACCCCAGGCAGAGGAACAATAGCCCAATTTAAAGATATGTCAGACACTGTTAGACCCCTACAATGGTGATTTGTCACAGTACAAATGCCTTGCATCAAAACATTCCTTGAATATACCTGATTTGAGTTGAGAACTATCTATTTAATTCACTTATGTAGCAGTACTTTCGACCCTACGAAAGCAGGCCAATGGCAAAATCCCGGACACCCAAAGCTATTCCTGAAGAGATTTTCAAAACATTAGAAGACGTTTTTTGACCTTTTTTGTTAATCATTTTTATTCATTTGATTGCACTGAGCACTTACCCCAAATCCTGGTTTCAAGCTAATATTTCAGATTTTTAAAAAGGGCACATGAGACTCACCATGGGCATATAGGCCCATAAACTGGCTCGATACTCAATTTAAATTCTTTGGAAGAATAGTTGTGGCTCACCCCCAGGAGTGGTGTGACAAAGATAATATTTTAAGTGACATCCAATTTTTCAGATAAGGACTAGGAACTAGTGTACAGATTTTGAATATGTGCCTTATTGTTTCTCATTCTTTATATTTGAAAAATAAAAAGTTCTACCTTGCGTTCATGTGCCTCAGCAATACCTTTGACCATGTAAATATACCTAAACTATGGCCGTTGCTGAGGTACATGAATTGAACAATGGTTTTAATTGTGCTACTGGATAAATTGTATCAGGACAATGAAGCTTGTGTCTGTTCATGAAGTATGGGACATTGTCCCTCTTGGATCCCTGTTAAAAGAGTATTGGGGCAGGGATGTGTCATCGCTCCTTTACTCTTGTCACTGTGTCTTAAAGGTGAATCCGTTTTTCCAACCAAATACACAGCTGATGTGTTTCACTTTGGCCACAAATTCATAGCGGCCCTTGCATATGCAGACAATGTGGTTCTTTTAGCACGAAGGCCTAGGGCCTTGCAAAGTCTAATTGATGCTCACATATAGATTGCATGCAAAAGCTTGATCTATTACTAAATCAGCCACAATGATTTCTTACCCTTCTAGGGCACATAGCACTCGCAGAAATATTGCTTTCTCGGAATTAGATAGAAAACTACCTTTGTTACACTCATATGACTAATTGGGTGTCAGATTTGCATCAAATTTTAAAGGGGATCTCCATATAAATAAATTAGGAGCCAAGATGGCACAATCTCTAGGTGGCACTGCCTGCTTTGAAAAAAGATCTAAAGCCCAACCTATTCAGATTATACTGCAAATGTATAAAATTATAACTAAAGCAGTGGCCAGATATGGTGCTGGAATTTGGGGGAAAGGTTGTAAGGCCTTCTTCAGTCTGAACCTAATAACGCTGTAAATATGGAGTTAAAATGCCTTTTTAGTTGATGTTTTTCAGTTAGAACCTAGCCTTCTTTGGCTGATAGTTTGGGCCAATGAAAAAGCTGGTTTTACTAAATATATACTGCGCAGAGTAATATTTTAAAACCTCCATAAGTAACATTAACACAGATATGTACTTTCGGGATGCCTCTGCTACTAATACACAACGAACAAACATTATTAAATAAAATATGATAAGAAGAAGTACAATCATCATGGAGGAAAAGGAATGAGGTAACATTTCTAACAGAAGACTGATACGTCTTATCTCTAGTCAAATTCCTGGTTACTTATTATGGCACAAGTGCAAACATGATTGATTCTTGAACACACACACGCAATTCAATTTACTCTGGCTAAAAGGTGTGACAGCAAAATGGTTTGATGACTGTAAAAGTAACTGCCCATGTTGCATGGCTGGATAGAAGATTTGTTGCCTCTGTGTTTCTTTTATCCACCATAAAGGCAACCACCCAGAAGCTTTTTATTGCCAGTTCTTACACCTATGAATTTTAACAATGCTTATCTCATTTTTATTATCTGTTGAAGTCTCACACACCATCAATTGCTTGGTCTTTGCTGTGTTTATTTTTTTGCAAGCGGCTGTCAAAATCAGAAATAGTTTGTGGACTGAGTTTTCCTAATTTGAGAGTGGAATAATAGCTGCAATTGACCATGATAATTGTATGCTTTTTTCAAATCTACTATAATTCAGTTTTACTATGTACTCACATTGCTTTGTCTTTTATTGTATTTTATTCTTATTTGATGTTTAAGGTTTATGGAAGTTTTCCTAAATAAACTTGCAAATTGATTGACATGATTTTCCTGGTGAGGGTGAATACAGCTGAGTGATTACACTGTGATTTTTTAAATGAAGACTGATCCTTTTCACAGAAGGCAGCAGAGAGATTAAAGACACACATGATTTTGGGGTGTGTGATCTGAAAATCACAGTGACTTGCATGAGTTTCTAGAACAGATTACTTCTTTCCAGGGAGTAGAACATCAGAGTAACTGGTTTGACAGAAGGCTGGTTACGTTCAGTGTATTCAACTGAAATATTAAACATGGTTTATTAATATGTGAAGCAGTTTTAACTACAGTGTCCTTTTTGAGAGTGATAAGTGCATGTTATTTCTTAGACAAGGGAGCAAAGAGCCACAGTCTCGGGCTTGGCAGGGGGTTGCTTGCAGTGAAATACATGCATACAATTGAGTCCAACAAGTTACATTTTGTATAAACCAACAGAAAATCACATTTCCTTCAGAGAAAGCTTATTATCTTTAAGTGACTAAAATAAGTGACCACACACACATACACAAATAATTTGGTTGGGGAGAAGACAATCATAGTGACACGCTTGAGTGTAATACATGCATAGCAGTTGTTGTTAGAAAGCAGAAAATCAGTCACTTGTGTGAGGGATTGGATGAACTATTAAGAAAATGATGATTAGCAAATAGCCCATTTTTTGTAAATGAGAAAAATACTATTTGGCACATAGTGTAGTAGGGGCTATTTACTTAATCAGTCTAGGAACATGTCTCCAGTTATTTATTTTGAATTGGTGTCATATTTTTAATTTTTAAAATCTGTTTGTTGTAAAAGAATGATTTTGGAAGATAAAAAGTAAGGGCAAGAAACAGGTGCCTCACAAATCTCTAGCAAAGACAATTTCAAAACAAAACCTATCGATTTAACATTTGGATGAATGAAATTCAACTATCCCTAGTTGAAATGGTGAACTGATTAAATTGCATGGCAAACTAGTACAGGGAATTATCTGCCCTGAACATGTTGGGAGCCTCTCATGGGTTGTGGGGTTCACAGGGGGGCGGTAGCAAGTGTGTGTTTCACCCGCAATGGTTGTGGTTGCTGCTTTAAGTACTGGAAATATCTCTAATGTTTGCTTTTTAAGACCAAATATCAATTGGCAATAACTGGACTAGGTCAAACCCATCTGCAACTGGTGATTTGCGAGATAAGTAGTGTATTAATGTGTATTGCAGTATTATGAAGTGAAAGTGGAGTTTCAGTCCTGTTTATCTGCAAAGAAGAGCGGATCACATAAAGTCAATGACAGTGAGAGGTAACACTCTGTTTAGAGAAGCAGAAAATCAGAAATGCATTGCCTCATCCCTGTTTTAAGGTGTCAGGCCATGATGGCAAAGATAGCAACTGTCCTCCTTACACTAGGACAAAATTGGTACACATCATTTGCACACCACCAACACTGAAGAGTACTATTCCACATACCAAAACCTGGACTGAATGGCCAAAGAAATGACAAAAACTGGTCGAAGCTCAGTTCCGAGACAACAATAGACATTACTGCTAATTCTCATCTGTCTGTGTATAATCAATATCATTAGCACCCGGCACGCGCGGCGCAATGGGAATACTGCGTGGTGATTGGCTCATTTGCGAGCCATACCACACGGTATTCCCTTTTACGCCATGCGTGCCGGCTACTCTGTTCCCGGCGAGGGGCGTGGCAGCCCCTCAGCCAATGAGGAGGCTCGAAACAGGGCCATCCCCGCTCTAAGCCTCCCCATGGCTGGAGGCTTCCTTCGTCTCCCGCCAGAGACTGCAGTACTTTTTTTTTTTCTTTTTCCTTCCTCGTCCCCCTCCCTTCTGCCCTCCCAACCCCACTTACCTTCTTTTTTCTTCTGGTCTTGGGAGCGAACGCGCTGGGAACACTTGTGAACTGCCTGTGTGTCATCCTTCCGTTGTGATCTGCACTGGTTGCTGAATGAGGATCGCATTAGATTTAAGGCTGCCTGCCTTAATTTTTAACACATTTTTAAATGTGTTAATTGAACTGCACCTCGATATTTGAGGGATCAGATTCATTCAGATCAGCCCGTCAGACAGTTGCGTACAAGTGATGCTCTTCTTCTATCAATACTCCATTCAGTTTACAAATCCCAGGCAGGTTTAGAAGATTCTCAGTATTTGGTCAAAAACTGTGGAACTACTTACTGTTGGAGCTGAGGACCATTAGCTCATTATACCAATTCCATAGAGCATTAAAAAGATTCTTGTTCAGACAGGGCTCTTCTAATGTCCTGGAGATTCTATACTTGGGTCTAACTAAGTCTTGTTTGAATTATGTTTTCACCTGCACCATAGTATGGTTTGGTCTGTTCCAAGCGCAAAACACATTCCAAAAATACAAAATACATACTGCTGACCAACCACCCCAGAAATGTGCAGTTCATCTTGCAAATAGGATGACCTGCACATTTCAGAAAGTAATGCAAAAAGCGCATCCTCTGATCATTTTTTGTTTGTGTCACTTTCTGGGGATCTGGGCCACAAAAGCTCTATATATTAACATGAAGCACCTCTTTAGGTAAGGTTGCATGACTCTTTGTATAGAAACAAGCTTATTTGATGCATATTGTTAGAGGTATTTTGCGGTATATTTGGTGAGCCTGTTGTGGTATGTTGTGGTATTTTGGACTGCCTGATATCATTATACCGGGATCATAAACAGTAAGCCTAGACCGGACCTGGTGTGCCCTAAATCACAATTTCATCATCATGTGATATTTTATCTACAGTAACACTTTGGTGGTAATATAGAATACACTTACCAAGACACGTGAATGCTGTTATTCATATAAACAACCCCTGATATGGACCCAATTCACAGTGACCAGATTTGTTTTGTATTTTACCACATGTGTCAAAAGGGAATACTGTCTGCGGTAAAATGAGTTTACCACCAGTTTTACATCAGTATGTATACTATAACAATTCATTAGGGGACATAACAAACAGAACTAGGCTAACTGATTTGTTTCTTTTGGTGCTTTATAAAATATGTACAACCACATGGAACATGGTAAGCTATTTTGCAGGACATCCCCTTGGATTCAAAATGAAATTAATAAAACCACAAATACATTTCATTAGAAACTTCCCCCACAGTACATAGCCTTTTGTAATAACAGTCTTAAAATACCCCTCTTTTAATGTTACAATTCAAAACATTGTGAACAAAAGACCTTGGACACAGTATCTGCTTTTCAGAGCTTAAGAAAAGCTCCAGCTAAATTTGACACTTTTTACATGCAATGAGCACCACAAGAAAAATATCTGTGCCTGGTTAATAATGGACTTACTTGGCTGTGACTTTTTCAAAAGGCACTTATCAAGAGAACTTGAATAACAACCCACGTTTGTTAATTTATGGCAACATTCACCAGACTACACGCTCCTCAATTTATTGACCAGAATCTCACCTAAAATATGCTTATTTCTGTATGCCCTCGTACTGCAAAGCAGTACTCCCAACCAGCTGCGGTTCCATGTCATTTCATTGCGGGGTATTTTTTCATAGGCTTTTTTACCGCAGATTTTTTTACGAAAAAACTCATTGAATTTTGTATTCCCGAACACCCAAACCCAATATATATATTTTTCCAACCACCCCCAAAAAATGTAAGGAGTTTTTTGGGCAAAAAAAGCATGGTAAAAACCCTGAGAAAAAACATCCCGCAATGAAAGGATGTCGTACCACCAGCTTCCTGGACAGCCCACATGGCAAGTTTCCTTATCTTCTTCTCTCTCAACAGAAATGAGCTTACGCAGACACTCTCCTTCTGCAATTGCCTACGGTTGCAAGGCTTTGTCACGGGCAGCTTGGCGGACTGCCTGTCCCTCTGCCAACCTCCTTTTCCCTCCTTCATCAGCAATGAACAACCCCCTCCTCACTGCCTATCCCTTTTAAGCTCTCCCAAGTCTCCTCTTTTCAAGGTATATCCCCCTTACAGAAGGCATACAATATCCCTGTCTCTTTAAATGATATAATGTGCCAATCAGAACCACCTCCTATTAACAACCAATTTACTAGAATGTTCTAGAGAACACGTGATCAGCCTGGCTTTTAGCAGGCAGCAAACGGATGAGAAGTGTTACATTTCTGGCACTGGTTTCCAGCAGAATAAACAATGGATTTGCTTTGAGCAAAAAAGTAGTACATTCCGCAACTCGGATTCCTCACCTCTTCACTGCAAGAAAACAGCCTTCATTCTAGACGTTCATTTTCTTCTGTGCTCTCCAAACACATTGCACAGCCTGTGTTTCCCATCTCATTTAGTGTACACATGTTCACCAAGGTTTTACACTAAAGAGCTATGGACTAAACTGCATTGAATATTAGTAATGGGATAGGTTAGTGTGTTTAAGGGTATTAGCAAAATTAGAGTGTGATAGTTTTTATTCTTCATTGTGCTCAGTCTATATTACTGTGGTGCGGTGTATAATGATAACATCAGCTGCTATGCAGTGCCAATTTCAAACACCCATTTTAGCTGGAATGTGCTCTATGCATTCACAACACTGATTCATACTAGATTCAGCCTAGAATCTCACATCTGACTCGTACACTCTTGTTGGCAAGTGGGGTCAGTTTTCATTTCTGTTGAAAATTGGAGCCTTAGTTAAAATTCAGAGCCACCTTTTCCTACACTCCTCCCTTTGTTTCTGCTGAGGCCTAACCAAAGATTCACTGCAGAATCATAGTAATCTCAGCTTTAGTTCTATACATACGTGTGATCTTGGGCACCCAAAAAATAACTCATACTTCTATTTCAGACTGTTAAGCATTTGGTGAACTTATTAAACAAGATGCAATTGGTAACCAAAATCTTTCACACATCTCTGAATATATATATATATATATATATTCTGATTTTATTTTGTTTTCAATCTTTTGATCTTATCTTGTGATCACTTTTTTTATTAGTGATCTCTGATTTGATTTTTTTCTTTTTTGGGATTTTTGTAAAAAGAAAATTGTAATATTTTTTGTTGTTGAATTTTCGAATTTATTTTTTATCAATGAATCATTAAACAATAAATAACATTAATTTTACCATCCAAAATGAAGAATGTTCCTGACACCTATTCCATGTGGCTGCTTCAGTGGCAGATGACTGCATCATTCGAATCCTTGAAATCAATCCAAAGTCAATGTTTGTAAGTGTTCCATCTTCACACATGAATAAAAATAAAAATAAAATATGATACATAATATTAAGTGCAAGATACTTGACTCTTTCTTAACTCAGTGGTTTCAATCAGGCTCTTGATCTGGAAGTAATTCTTTAAATTGGAGCAGGTCTCTATCCTCTGCAAGCCTGGATTCCTTCAGGGATCACCATTCTTTCCCTCCCCCTGCCTTTTTCGGTCCTGGCGTTTTTTCCCAGCGACTCCTGTTCTGGGGTGGTCTCCTCTGGATCCAGCCACCTCCAGTTCCCAAAGCGCTGATGGGCGAATAAGTTAAAATTGTAAAGCAAAAGAGAAATAGTCCGATTAAGAGTCAAGTACACCAACTCATTCACTTTTCACTTTTCTCTGAACTTCCCTGAAATCAAAATGTGGATTATGCACATACAATATACAATATTTAAAACATTGTTCTGTAACCTAGTGTACAATGTTCCATGATGACCTCGAAATAAGCCTTGGTTATGCATGGAAAATACATAACAACAAACACCTCTTTTAATTACCTGGAAATAAACATATGGGTACCTAATGCAAACCTTACCATAACTGCATCTCTTTAGATGCTTGACTGGGAGCAAAGGTACCAAAAAAAAATTCAACATTCATTCAACCTGCCCTTTTAATTATACATCAAAGTGTTTAATTATATATCAACACTTATCAAACTAAACAAATGCCAATCTGAAACTCCTACATATATATATCTTTGGGGCACTGATACACATCAGGCAAAGTGAGTGGCACTCTGCACAGCCATTAAAATGAAAACGTTTCCAGATGCCAAGAGGTTAGTTTGTGAAAAATGATTGTCTTTATTAAAGCCTTCCAACTCGGCAAGAAAAATTATTTAAAAGCCATCAGAGTATGGCACTCCCAAAATGCAAATATGGTGCGCGTTGGGGGCGTTAACACATTTCGCGGCAAAACTCGCCGCTTGTTCACAACCACAAGCCCCCTTCAACCAGTGAGTTTTAAAACATAGGTACAGAGCGTGAGGGAGCAGCCGGTGAATGTTTTCACAACAATAAAGGAAGGACTGCCATGATTAACCCATACCATGTGTAGCAAAAGCATGTGGCCTTCTTTTCATGAGTTAAGGTGCAGGTACTATATAGTAAAAATAATGCTGTTATACGTGAACTGCATGAACAGTCCCCTTATCTGATCAGCGTTTTATGTACATTTGTTGCCCAAATTTTATCACGGCTCTATCTGTTTTAATCATACAATTTAAACGCTTTTGCTTTGGCTACTGCCGAGAGGGTACCCAAGTTAGGGCAGAGGTTCATAACCTTTCAATGCATAGTACACACTTTGCATATGATGGTTACACATTTTACAATTCTCCTCGCAACATTGCTTTTGCTCCTACCGGGTTGGTGCCGAGGTTGCAACATAAATAAGTAGTCTTACAGTGCATAGTGCAAAATGTATCCATGATGATCTGACATTTACAGTTGTCACTTGCAGTTACATAAATTGCATAGTGCGACTTTTTCAAATAGCACCTTGCTGTGCCCCTTGGAAAATTTCCCCTGGGTTCCCAAAGTGCATAAATATCAGTAAACAGCATAGTGCTATGGTGGCAATTCCATTTATATTACTTTCCCTGGTATAATGGAATACCTAAAGGGGATAGTGCATGGCAGCAATAATAATCAGCATCATCTCTGATGTTCTGAGTTACATAAAGTGCCTAGTGCTGTAGCAGCAGTAATGGTCAGCATCATCATCATATATCATGACTGCAACTCTATATTAGCAGCATCCTTGTTTATGTGCAAAATGCAATAGAATCATAAAGTGCATAGGTGACAATAAAGTGCATATTGCAATAGCAGCAGTTCCAAAACAATCACATACTTGTTTCATACAAGCATACATTATCAGATACATAGTGTGTTTAACCTGAACAAGACCCTGTTATTACAGTTCTTTACCACAATGCACCCTTACCAATTTCATACGGTACATTGCTTTGGCATCCTTACACTGCAACGGCTCCCGATTTCTCTATCCCACATGTTAAAAATATCAACTATCACACATGTATATAAAACCAAAGAAACAATCACCTAATAATCAATAAAAAGTCAGAAAAAAGATTAAAATAATGTCCACAAATAGCTCATTACAAATAAGCAAACATGTTGCAGTGTTGCGAATTGGACACATACCGGCGAAAAAGTGGAATTTTTTATCTTGTCGTATGTACTGGCTGAAACCTAAGAGGGAAGGAGAGAAAGAGGTACAAATCATTGTCCTAAAAATGTGTAGAGTTCTTCGTCGATATTGTGTCCATTTGGAAATTTGCTTTCAAAGTCCAAACTACAATGAGTCTATTTTTGTCGCAGAATTTTTTCTCTGTCTCCTCCTCTGGGTCCTGTCTCTATTTTGTGAATCCCAAAGAACCCAAAACTCCCCATGTTTTTCTCATGGCAATCTGCAAAGTGCTTGGCCATCGGGTAATTAACATCACTATTGATTATGGCCTGTTTGTGCTGCTGGATGCATGTCTTTAATTTGCATTTAGTGCTGCCTATGTACCACTTGTCACAAGCACAAGTAAGCACATAGACAACATATTCAGTTTCACAGGTGATTTTGTCCGAGATCAACACCATTTGGCCTGTGATGGGATGTTTAAAAGAACCCCGGGTCTTGGCATATTTCAAGATGCTGCAGCGGGTACATTTAAAAAAAACCTCCTTTTTGTTAGATAACCAGCTTGTCTTGTTGCTATCTTCCTCTTGGGTCATGTAGCTTTGGACTAGTGTCCCTTATAGATCGATTCCTTCTAAAGGTTATCTAAGGACTAGTCTGGAGATTTCTACGAAGATCTTGGTCCACCATGAGGATTTTCCAATGGTTTTTTAAAATGTACATAATTGAAGGTGCCTGAGTATCAAAAGTTAAAATTAGATTAGTACTATCATTTTCAGTCTTCATAATGTCCTTTGGCTCAGCTCCTGCTATGAGACTTAGTCGCTCTTTTGCTCTAGCTTTGAGATACGCTTTCTCAATGACTCTCTTAGGATACTTTTGTCTTGCAAAGCCATTAGCCGTAATTCTGCTTTCTGTGTCATAGGATTCCAGTGTGCTATTGTTTCTTCTCAACCGTATAAATTCTCCATATGGAACGCTCCAAATTAAGTTTTTCGGGTGTCCACTATTTGCATGTAATGGTCTGTTCGAACCAGTATCTTTCCTGTTTAGCTCGCAAGTTATCTTGTCATTCACAATTCTCACGTTGAAATCAAGAAAAGTGATTAGTGTGCAGCTATGAGTTTCCGTGAATTGGAGATTATTTCCGTTGAGATTCAATCGATTGACAAACTCCACCCAGCCCTGCTTGGTTCCTTTCCAGATAATGAAGAGGTCATCTTTGTACCTCAGCCATAAATATATATTTTCATCTCGGACTTATATCCTATTTGCATACTCACCTGTTTTTCATCCCTAACTTTTACATACATTCTATGTACTCACAGTTACTCACCTGGTGTAACTCTCCTTGTACCCTTTGTTTACATTTTAAGTTGTCTTCCTATTTGCTGCGGTGAAACTCTTTGAGGTAAAATTGTTTATTTTTCAGGATATGACTACATTTTTAACTCCCTACTAGTTTCTCCAATTTATTCTAACCTCCTTACCTTGTGTTTCAGCTGGAATAGTTTAATTTAGTTAACGTGGACAAATTGTTCCACAGTTAACTCTCCTTCCTTTATAGCAATTCAGTAGACTACAGGTGAAACCTTATCCACAAGCCTAAATGTCCTGTGCCATGATGCAAGGAATTTACAATTTTTATGTTTGCCTTTTCCAAAGTCGAACTTAAATACTTGGTCACCTACTTCATATTCCCTCAGAGATGTTTACTTGTCATAGTATGATTTTGCACCCTCAGCGTTTTTTCCAAATTCCGCTGTGCAAAAGCATGTTGCAGGTGCTTTCTCAGCACTTCCTCTTATTCATGGATTGTGGTTGCATTTACAGAACCTGCTCATTGGTTCTACAAAGCAGGTGTTGTGGCAAGACCATTTTACTACCTGTCAAAATTTCATGTGGACTGAGAATTGCTGATCAAGAAGGTGTTGATCTAATATCCATTAGAATCCGAGGGTATCAGGTAATAATGTCCCCATACATAATTTTGCCATACATAATGTTGCAGGGAAAAGCAATTGGTGACATTATATATGGTGATATTATGTATGGGGAAGGGTTGCAGGGATGTCCCCTGCTCCCCTTGTAAAAAAGAATTGGGCGTTGCAGGGGTGTGCCCTGCATGTTCATTGTAATAATATCTCAGCAAAAAACAGTCACTTTTTTATCAAGAGAAATTTTTGCGGGGACATTATTACATGCAACCCATCAGAGAGAGTCACAGATCCCAACTGCATCTAGCCTCAGCTACAAACTTTTTCAATATTTCAACTATTGATCTATTGCAACTTTCTACAACCTGAGAAGAAGAGGGCCAGTATGAAATGTGCAATTTTCTTTTCACACCTAAGATGTGCTACATCTTTTTCATTACTGCACTAGTAAAATGTCTTCCACAGTCTGATTCTATTCTCTGAGGTAATCCAAATCTGGAAGAAATGTGATTGACCAGCCATTGGCTGCTGTTTGCACACTGCAATCTGGCGCTAGGATACATTCCCTCATTTGGAGATCAAACAACGTTCAACAAATACCTCTTTCCCTCTGCTGACCTTTTCACAGGCCTGATGAAGTTCATTTATAGGTCACACCGTGGGAGGCATCAAATCTCTTTTCATTAATGGTGCCGTGTGTGTTGGGGAAGCAGGTTGAAATGGTGCACACACCAGACATCCCCTTGTATAGAGTTCTACATCCTGTGACATGTGTGGCCAATAGGCATAATCTTTTAACATTTGTAACATTTTCTGGGAACCCCTGTGACCCGCATGTATGGCATCATGGGCATGATGTAGCATCAATCTCAGAAATGATAAAGGTACTACCCATTGAATTTGGCCTGAAACGGATTCCCGAATCATCAGTCCATCCTCTAAACAAATTCTCCTTTTGTTTTTTAACAGACCACTCAGTTCTTCTTTCCTTTTGCAGTCCTCCTCAGTCAAATGATTTTGCACTACATCTAGCAAGTGGTTGTAAGATGGGCCTAAATTATGATATTATTTTTGTGCTTTAGCAAGTGTTGGTCTGGAGCATCAGAGCTATTCGGAGTATCAAAGCTCCACTGTGCCGCATGCTGTTCAACTGTTCCCTGACATTTGGAGTGTGTTATTGCATCCACCTGGAAATGTTGCAATGCCAAGAGTGTGGTCAAAAGTGCCTTTGCACATTCAATAAACATGGCCTCTAACTGTGGCAATGCCTTTGTGGCATATGCAATGGTTTTGTTATTTGCATCATGTTTTTGGTATTGTACTGCTAACATACATTGATGTGTGAATCCTATTTCTACAAAGAAATCTTGTTTTTTCATTGGATATGCTAAGCATGGCACGTTTATCAAACAATGTTTTAACTTGGCCACTGGCTCCTCTTATTCCTTCTCCCATCTCAAGGTACTTCCTGTTTCAGCAATTTAGTCAAAGGCTGCATAATCTCTGCATCATTTTCAATACATTTTCTGTTGTAACTTGTCATTCCTAGGAAACTCTTTAGACTTTTCTGGTTGGTGGCATCTTTTTGAATTGCTTCCACTTTTTTCTTTTGCCAGTTTAACTCATGTTCTGTCACTTCATGGCCTAGAAAATGTACCCTTTTTCGACACTACTGTTCTTTCTGTAAAGATACTTTTGCTCCAGCCTTTTGTAATTGACTGAGAACATGCCTAAATTCATTGATGTGACCTTTAAATCTTAATTTTTAATTAGCACATTATCTACATAAACTATGGTTCCTCTCTCAGCTGCATCTTGGAGCGCCTTGCTCAGGATAATTCCAAATTCACTACCGCTGTTGGCATATCCAAAGAGTGTCCGGGATACTGTAATTTGATAAAGGAAAATGCAAATGTATTTTGTATATCTTCCGCTAGTGGTACAGACCAGCACCCTGCTGTGAGATCTAAAGTGGTAAACACCTTTGACCCTTGAACTTGTGCAAGGCCTTGATCAAACAATGGGAGTGGCCATCGTGAAACAGGTTCCCTCTTGTTCAATTCTCTTAAGTCTGCACACAAGAGCCAATGGCCATTGGGCTTTAGTAAGCCTAATATAGGAGTACTGTGAATAGGCCTAATGATGTCTCTCGATTCTTAATATTTCAGCCAGTGACTCCAGGCATGGCAGGGGTAACCTATGTTGTCGTACAAATACTGGATCCCAAACATATCCTTCTGGTAGTGTGGCAACATGTAAATTAGTCACCCCACAATCATAGACATATTTGGCAAAAACCTTTTTGAACTCCATAAATATTTTCCTTAATGTATCTCTCTCTTCTTCATTTGTGTAAGGATCTGCAGCTTGAATGTTCTCCTCTACCATATTAGAACATTTTGGGAAATCCTCCAAAGGAGGTACCTCTGTACTTTCCTCTAATTGTTTGGCAGTGTCTATTTGGAGAGCTGCTACCCTCAAATATTTTTGGAATATTGACATCCATCTCAATTTGCTGTGTTTTTCCTTGCTGTTTTTCTCTTTCAGATTTACCCACCTCAAATAGGACACAATTATCTTGAGAACAGCATGTCACTTCTTCAGGCTCACAAGGGTATACAGACAGAATTCTAAAAATTCCCTTTGGTTTAGAATCCCATGATTCAGGTAATTCACCCTATGAAATCAGATAGCTTTCAAGGATATTCCCGATCATTGGTTTAGATAGCAGTGTAGTAATATTCCTGCACTGCTATCCCTAATGTAATTTCATCCAAATAAATGTCCTGACGCCCTTTGTTATTCACCAGTATTCAAATGGGGCCATCCCCAATCTCTACCAACGCTATATACTCATATTCTTGTCCTTGCTGTCTCATAGATTCATTTAGGCACACAAATACATCAGGCCCTTTCATCTGTTGTCCCTATCTGTGCTTTAAAGCTATTGTAAAAAGTCTGGTAAATGCATGGATAATCACATCCTTCTCGACTTGAAGCTCAATTGCATATGGCATCATTTGGGCAGAATGGTAAACTTGTCTTTTGTTTTCAAATTCAGGTCCAGCTCCACCCAGTCTGGACCAGGCCCTTTGGTTTAAGAAGTCTAATATCATACACATTCTGTGCATGATGTCATTTCCAAATAGAAATTATTTTGGGTTCCACTTGCTATCCAAACATTGTGATGAATGCTCTTAGAGCCAATTGTAATCTTTACCATGCATCTTCCCACAATTCATTTTCCCAATTCAGGGTAATTCAGCCAAAAAATCTGTTGATTTTTAATTTAAAAATGTAGAATTTCCTCTCCATCAAGTATTTGTTTAAACACTGTTTCATTAATAAAACTTCTTTCCTGCTCTAGCGCCAATGTGGCTTCAATTATTTCAGGATGCCCATTTACATGGATAGGGATCCATGGCTGTCCTTCTCCCAGTTGTATTTCTGCAATTCTTGAAATGTATTTTTCCTGATCTGACTTTGCATCAATATTTGGTTTGCAGTTTTCCTCATCTAGATCAAAACACAAGGTGGTTTAATCTATTTCTGTTTGTCAGTGTTTCTTGGGGTCCAAATAAATCTCTAAAGATTGTTTCTCTTTTTCTCCTTGCATTTCATCCTGATACATGAGAATTACAGTGAAGCTAGGTAAGCAGCTATTCTGAAGATATACTTCCACTGCACTTTCTGATTTAGCAATGGTGTGGCATTCTTTTGCGCTGTTGCTCTGAGACATTGGCCCTCATTACGACCCAGGCGGTAATGGTTTAACGGCCCCGTAAAAGGCGGCGGGGCCGTTAAACCATTACCGCCTGATTACAAGGTCCCTTTGCGGGACCCGTACTTAACGGCTGGTGTAGACCAGCCGTTAAAGTGGGTGCCGCAAATGGACCTTGGCGATAATTACGGCAACTGCTATTAGCGGTGCCGTAATTATCGCCTTCCCCATTCCCATTATGCCCTATGAGGCAAAATGGGAATGGGGAAGGGCAAATGTTTAATGGGGAATTACCGCCCCCGCCAACCTTGTGATGGGGGCAGTAATTCCGCCATCCACCATGACGGAGACCGACATGGACCATGATGCTAATAACACCATGGTCCAACGCCAGGGTCGTAATGAGGGCCATTATTTTCTTAGGTTTCAGTGTTTTTTGTTTAAAGGCCACAACACTCCATTTAAACCCTCAATGAGGGGCGATAGCCTCCTCAGGCAATTTGTTCCTATTAGAAACTGTATTTCATTCATGGGTGTGACCAACACTTCCTGTCTCATCCTATGCTTCCCTATCTTTATGTCAACCTCAGTGATACCTTCCACAGGTATTTCTACCCCATTGAAATTATGTACAGGGCCTTCACTCTGTCTCAATTTTAAATAGTTTTGTGGGGATCTCCCCGCATTTATGCTTTGCATTAGTTCCCTTGACATTGTTGTTGCTTGGGCACCTGTGTCAATCATTGAAAATGCACATCATTTCTCTTGAATAGTGATAGGAGCATATATATCCTCACGTTCTTCTAGTATGCATAGAACTTGTGAATTGTTACTGATCTCAGGGTTCAGTTTTCTCAGACGAGCATGGTTTTTGCTAGGCAACGGGGCATGTGAAATTACATTTGACCCCCCTTTTTGCAATTTATTTTGAATGTTGTTGTCTATTCTCCTGGGTTTAGAACCCATTTGAAGTGTAGCCAATAATTGCCCCTCTGATTATGGACCACTAGTGTTCACGCCCCATACCTCTAGTGTGCTTTTTGTCTCGATCCTTTCCACTTATCTCCGTTCTGTGACCTATTCAATGTGTATTTTCACAAGTGTCAGGTGACAGAATGTCAGTTTTTGTTGTATGGCACTTACCTGCATTTCGGACATTACTTGTCATTTCTCTCTCTTGGAATATCAGGGGCTCAAAATACTCCTCAGGTAACTGACCGCATCTGCCCTTTGGGGAATTTTCATATCTGTCAAATCCAAGTTAAACCACACTCGCTTTTTGTGTGTGATACTGTTCTCTGTCTCACTTTCAATCATGTTTTCGTGTTTTTAAATCACTAGACAACTCAGTGTTTTCATTCAAAGGTAATTCATGGGCATCTGTGTTCTCACCATGACAAGAAGGACTAACTAGTCACTTGTTGTCGCGGCACACAAGATTGCTCCTATGACCTATTGCACTTTCATTTGGTTTCTGTTTTAATTGTTTTAATACTGCATATAATTTCCCGATTTGTTCAGCCAACATTTTAACCTGGTTCTCTAAGTATTAGAACCTGTCCATGTCCCTGAACTCATCCGTTTGTGATCTGGATCAGTGATGCTTGAAATCACCCTGATTAGGCCTCTTCTGGTACCTTTCAGGAGATTGATTTCTGTTT
Source organism: Ambystoma mexicanum (assembly GCF_040938575.1). Taxonomy (NCBI): domain Eukaryota; kingdom Metazoa; phylum Chordata; class Amphibia; order Caudata; family Ambystomatidae; genus Ambystoma; species Ambystoma mexicanum. The sequence goes on along the minus strand of NC_090939.1, from coordinate 235,144,581 downwards.
GTGTTTCCCCTGAATTCTCATGACAAATGAGGTGGGGAATGTGGGCTGACCATCCTTTGACCATGGTCACCCTGTGATGTGGACTTACTTTATTGAAAAGGTGCATCATTTACATTCTGTCTTTCATGTGGTGGAGATTGTTCCCTGTGCTAATTTTCATTTTCAATTAACCTATCCAAATACCTTGGTCTTTCTTGATGGCCATATACCATTGTGTTAGGGTCAAATCTACTCTTGGCCCCTAATGTCTGATATGGACCATTGTAGATCTGATTCTGGTTATTATTTAGCCCTGGCATATCATAGTAAAATCCCACCCTGGGAGCATAACCCAGATACCGAGGACTAATGTAAGAATTTCTGTTGCTGGGATCAATGGACCGGAACATGAGAGTGTGAGTGATGTTCTCTGTTGAGCCACACCCCTTTGATTGTGTGGAGTGCCATTCTTTGCTTGAACGTGTGCTGTTTCTAGGGGCACCTTTACAGACTTTACCTCTAGAGTTGCCGGTGTTGATTCTCTAGTTATTTATTTAGTTTCTTTACACTTAGCTGTTTCTTCTTTCTCATTAAATATTACCTCATATATCTTGGTTGCCTGTTCAATGATCCATTCTAATGGTTGTCCCTTTCAAACTCACGGATCAATTGAGACACAATGGGGGTCATTCCGATTAGGGCGGTAAGGGTTAACGGTCACCGGTAACGAGACCGGTGCCATTAAACCCTTACCGCCCTATTCCGAGTTCCCTTTGCGGGTTGGTACTTAACGCCTGCTTTTTGCAGGCGATAAAAAAACAACCCGCAAAGGGACCTAGGAGCTAATTACTGTGGGATGTTTTTACCCATGCATCCGAGCCCTTCCACAAAAACTGAGCAGTACTGGCATTGAAAACATCATGATAGCCAGAGCTTCCCAGAAAATGCCCAGGGAAATGCATGAAGAATAGGCTGCCACCCATTTTTGCCGATGTTATGGGCACAGAAGGGAACTGCCTAAAACCACCATTGGACTACCCACACAGTAGCATGAAATCATTGGGAATGGCAATGCTGATTGCCAAAAGCAACCTAGAACTGTGGGGAATTAATTTCTTAAATCCCAAAAATGGTTGCATTACCAGTACTCACCACTATCAGAAAGCCGGCGTTTTAAAACAACACCAGACATTTGTGTAAAATTGAATAAATGAACCCAAAGCAGGCCAAAGAAAGACTTACTAAGAGGTGGATACAAGGTAAAGTTATATTCTGAAGTGACTTGAAGGTTTATAACAAGACTGGCTGAGCTCTGCAGGTCTGCAGCGGCTTAAACTGAAACTGGATTTAAAATTACCAAAAATCGAAATGTGTAAATAAACTGAGGGACAGACTTGTGACTGCCACATAGTTTGTCACTGTTAAAATGTCATAGTTTTGAACTTAGAATCAGCATTCTAGCTGCATATGTAAAAAGTGTCTTGACTTAAACTGGGGAACAAAAAGTGACATTTTATCTGAAACCTGGCTTAATGAATCTGAATTTTGCCCACCAGCTACCCCCGACAGGAGTTGAGACTTGCACAACAGCTGTGTTCCCAGGCCTAGCTGCCTTTTGCTGCTCCCACCAAAAGGGATATGACACTTCTCTGATTGAATTACCTGGGCTCTGCAGGAAATTGAACAAAGCCCTGTCCTGACTCAGGCAAATGTTTTATTGGGGGTGTCGTAAAAATGGCTTCCTCTGAACAATGCAACCCCCTTCACCCAGGCGGATGGTTTATTGCAGGGGTCATAAAAATGGCTTCCTCTTGGCAGAAACTGGGAGGGGGAGAAACTGGAGACAGAGGCTGAGCTTGAAGAAAGTGGAAAGACTGGTTTCTGTACCATGTGACCTGAAAAGACACACCCCTGTAGCCAAAATATGGTTTTAGAAAAAGATGAATAACTCATAGTACGGACTTGTCATAATTATTTAAATGATACCATAATTCCTGTGATTTTTCTGCCCACATTTTAAGAGGTTTTTAGAACCGGTGGTATGATCTGGGGGCAAACTAGCGGGAAAGAGGATATTACTATAAATGTATCTATGTTAAAAATCTGACACTCCACCACCTAATGCCCACACACCATGGGCACATCTGTGTAAATGCAGGGAAACATCCAATATTGGTAACCCGACTAAAAAGTGAAATATGTTGCTATTTTTGAACCCAAGCTCCTAGGAAGAGCAGATTTGGGACAGAGACTACCTCATGTGATAGGTAATATGTACATGCAATGACAAACCACTATGTATTTTAGAAATGTGCATTTTGAATCAAATATAGATTTGTGGGCAAACTGACCAGGGGAGGATCCTCTGACCTATAAAACCTACAGCATCACTCTGACTCACAGTTCCTTCCCCAATCATGGGAGAGGGGAGAATTGGGCCAATGACAAGTTGAAAGAGGGGCTGGCTAGTGATGCTGCACACACACCCACTTTCAAAACACATAAAAGCAGACAGTCAGGACAGATAGAGACATTCGATTCCATTTGCTGCGGAGCATGCTGATCGACGACTTCACATCCAGAGATCCAGACTTCAAATCCATCAATCTCCAGAACCTGTAGCAGTACCTAGAAAGCAGAGCAGTATCCAGAATCCAGAGAGGCTGGACCAGCAGCGCAGAGCTGACCCAGACCGCTGTTAGCAGAACCAGAGAGCTGACCCAGATCACTGTGAAGAGACCCAGACCAGACCGGAGTCCAGTCCAATACCTGACCAGATCCGTGGCGAGGCCTAATTCAAAAATATATTGTGAGTACCTAGCAGAACTCTGCAGAACCAATCTCTTAGTTAAAATAATATAAGTCAATCTATTTTAATCTAACCAGAACTGCCTAAAAGCTGTCACCTGTCATTTTCTATCTGCAAGCTGTAACCTGTCGCTTTGAACTTTTAAAATTTCAAATCCGAAAAACTACCTTTATTTAATCGTTCGTATCTCTGGAACCGTTTGGGCTAGGAACTTCCTACTCTTCATACTTTTGCCGTAATCACGATTCTCGCATTCGCGAATTTTACCGCGATTTGTGATTTGGTTAAAAAGAGCACTGACTTATGCAGTGGTGGCATGAAGTATGAGCGTGCAAGCATTTTGTTTGAAGATAAGAAGATAATTCAGAAGAACCAGCTTCAATATCTGACATGGTTGGGCCTAGTGCCAACAACACAATAAAATAAAAATGTTGAGCACACAGCACAATTGCTGCCACTTCTCTCAAAATGCACTCTAGGTCAGAGAATGAGCGCACAATATGGTTATGCTATACTATTCAAGACCACGATCAGTAATTGCTTTACCGCTTCCCGGCCAGTGGACCATAAATCTGTTAGATCTATGTTGCTGTATTTTTGGTGATCATGCTGTGGTATTTTGTGGCATTTTGGTGAGCCCTAAATATACAGCACTACCTGATAATATTCTTATGATGTGATCATAAATGATAAGACAAGACAGGACCTGGATCACGCTAAATCTCAATTTCAACATCATGTGGTATTTTATCTACAATACCACTTTGGTGGTCATCCAGAATACACTTTTCCCCCACGACAGATGGTCTTTTCTCATAACAGGCTCAAAATACCCCTTGTTTAGCATACCGATTCAAAACATGGTTATCAAAAGCTTTGCAATAAGCCATCAGCTTTTCGCAGCTTAAAGAAAGGTTCAGCTATATTTTCCACTTTTTACATGGAATGAGTGACACAAGAAAAATATCTGTCTCTGTTTAAGAATGCACTCTCTAAACTGCAACTGCTTCCAAATGCACTTATCAAGGGCCCTTGAATAACAACCCATGTATCATAATTTATAACAACATTCACCACACTACAAGCTCCTCAATCTAACTACCAGAATCTCACCTAAAATATGTTTATTTCTGTGTGCCCTTGAACTGCAAAGTGGTACTCCCAACCAGCTGCCTGGACAGCCCGCACAGCAGGTTTCCTTATCTTCTTCTCTTCCCACTAGGGAGGAATGAACTCAGCGCAGCCAGCCTGCGCAGAACCTCTGCTTCTGCTATCGCAGCAGGCCTCGAAACTATGTCATAGGCAGCTTGGCAGTCTGTTTTCCCCCTGCCAGCCTACTTTTCCCTCCTTCTACAGCAACAAAGAACACCCTCCTTCTCACTGCACATCCCTTTTATGCTCTGCCAACTCTCCTCCTTTCAAGGTAAATCCCCCTTACAGAATGTATACAATATCCCTGCCTCTTTCAATGATGTCATGTGCCAATTAGACCCACCTCCCTTTAACAACCAACTCACTAGAATGTTCTAGAGAACATATGATCAGCCTGGCTTTTAGAAGGCAGCAAATGGATGATAGGTGTTACATTTCTCACTCTGTTTTCCTGCAGAATGAACATTGGATTTGCTTTGAGCAAACAAACACTATATTCCGCAGCGCGCATTCGTCACATATTCACTGCAAGAAAACAGCCTTCATTCTGCACGTTTATTTTCTTCTGTGCTCTCCAAACACATTGCACAGCTTATGTTTGCCATCTCATTTAGTGTACCAATTTTCACTAAGGTTGTGCACCAAAGAGCTATGGACTGAACTTCATTGAAAATTATTAATGGGATAGGTTAGTGGGTTTAAGGGTATTACTAACATTAGTAGGTGTAGGTTTTTATTCTCCATTGCACATATCACTGTGGTGTGGTGTGTCATGATAACATCAGCTGTTATGCAGTGCCAAATTCCAACCCCCCTTTTAGCTGGCATGTGCTCTGTGATTTCACAACACTGATTTATACCAGACTCAGCATAGAGTCTCACACTTGAGTCTCACACTCGTGTTGGCAAGTGGGGTCAGTTTTCATTCTTGTTGAAAATTGGAGCCTTAGTTCAAATTCAGAGCCTCCCTTTCCTACAATATCCCGATACTGTCAGCTTCGATGTTCACGATTCTCAGGACACAACTAGCCCTTACTGTGTACCAGTGCACCCAACAGAAGTTTTAAAAAATGGATCAACCAAACTCAAGCTATATATATATATGAGCATGCGCAGTAGGTATGGGGTTATTCATACATGTGTCGTCTATGAGTCATGCCTTTTAATAAGATATGATAAAAAAGTTGTAAGACATTTGGGAAGATCCAACCTGCTCTTGTTCAGCATTCGATTTTGGGTGAAGTTATGATGAATGCTACTCAGGGAGGTTTTAGGCAGTGGTGGGTCGGGACAGTTGAGCAGGGTCTTCATTTGCTGCTACATTTTAAGTGTATTTTAAGTTAAATATGGGTGAGTTATTTTTGCGTTTTATTGATGTCAAAGCTGCATTTGCATCTGTGGGCTGCCCTTGAATTTTGGCCTCCTTCAGGAATAAAGCCTTGAAGCAGGAAGGTTGGAGACATCTACAAGTCCTGCACCAAGATACAGCAGATAGAGTAAGGTTTTGTCCCAGTGGGGAAGTCACTGGGAATTTCCCCATTAGAGATGGTATACATAAGAGGTGTTTATATGCTCCCAATCTCTTCAACCTTTTAGTGAGAGTGGATGCTGATGTCCAACAAAATAGGTGTCATTAGAGTACCAATCTTGTTATTTTAGGATGATGCCGTCCTGAAGGTCTGAATGCAGAATGGGCTGAATGGACTGATACACTTAGTATAGGGTTCCCAGGCTTATTTCAAGCAAAGGGGGATATCCATCAATACTTCACAAACCATTGATTGTTAAGGGAACCCCAACACCCTTGAGACTTAAGGCCTTGTTTGACGGGAAGAGGTTGAAGCATGTCCCCTGGTTTGATTACCTTGGTACCCGGTTCACTTTCTCCGGCAATTGGAATCATCAGGTGGACCAACGCTCTCTCTCGCTGGCTAATGTAGCCAGAGGGATGCTCTGCTTTCACAGGCAATGTTGCTTCTCCTGTCTGACTGCCCCAGTGAAAGTGCATAGAGTTATGTTCGTCATGGAGGCCATTTACTGTAGTGAGCTATGGGGGTTATGCCAATGTTTTATCCCCTGCCGGTGAAAGAAGATGGTTTTTAAAGTCCCTCCTACAGGCTTCAAAAGATGTCTCATCTAGCTTGGCAAGAGATGTGCTGAGGGTGAGGCCAATAGATCTTATGATTGCCCTATATACCCTGTTATTGTTATTATGGTTTTGAATATGGGCTAAGTCATTCACCACTGTCTATAAAGTACATATAGAGGCGTTGAGGCAGCTAAAGGGTGCAGGAGTGTTCGCATGGCTTTTGCATATTAGGAATTGGTTAACAAAACTTCACGTGCAGTCTGAATGAATGGCCCTAACTCTATCAAAAACGATCTAAAGGAGTTGTTGTGTCAGCTGTAGGAGCATGTAGATAACAAGACTCTGGAGCTGGCCTGCATAATCCAAGGCTCCTGTTCTATTTTGATCATAAGACCTCATAATCATTGATCCCTATTTGGATCTTATGCCAGTGCCTGAGTTGGGCCCTTGTTCACCAAATGTAGGTGGGTCTCTCTTCCCCTTTATTCGATCATAGGGATTTGGTTTTGGTGGGAGGATGATTACAGGTTATGTCATGCTGGGTGCATGAGTCAAGAATCTGTAGTTCATTTTTTGATTGTTTTGCCCTTAGAGGGCTCTAGTCACTACTCAATGAGGCTGGGGTGAAACATGCATAGGACCCATTGGCCTGGGTCTTCAGTTCTATATTCCCTGAAGTAACCATAGCAGTTAAAAATTCCAGCTGGAGGTTCAGGAGAATAAGAATTAAATGGCTAAAGGCCCAATTGTCAGCAGGGTGGTAAACATACTTGAGGGTTCTTGTTCTGTGGGTACGCAGCCAGCCTGTCCTAATATTTCTTTTTATGTGATGTCGATGCATTTAATTCATTTTTAGGCTTTTGTCTGTATTCGTATGTGATATTGTTTGTGTTATCCATTTTTCTTACACTATGTTTTTGTTATGATTTCATTATTCTTTTAATGGTTTGATTCGAATAAATATGATGTTGGGATGATAACCAAGTAAAGCAAGCACACATCAAATGTGCACATCATCATCCCCAAGGACCACTATGCAAGACAATAAGTAGACTGCAAAGAATATACATATGGACACACATTGTGCCGATAATCGACATATTCACATTCCAAGAAACAACCAGTAGTACGCATATGGGTACATGTGCTAGACATCAGGAATCAACAACACGGATGATGGGGCATGCCCATACAAAATGCTTGCAGCAAACATATGCACCCAGTAACCATGAAGAAAACAGACTACAACTACAGACAAGGCATGCCGACACACACAGTAACCAACATTAACACACACTCGGTGGGGTGTCACCAAGGTGACCGACATGTGCCTTGCAGATGTGGCATGTCCACACAGACACCATTATGAGCCGTAACCAGGTCTGAACAAACGTATTCAGTCACCATGCACACTCAATGTTATGAACAACAATATGCAGGATGCTATGAATGTATTGCCAGTCACTACACGTGGAATGCATGGGAGCATAAAAGTACGCACATAGCATCAGCGTGGTATGAACAATTAAATATATGTACTGAAAAATTGAGGAAGATAGAGGAAAATATGTTTTCAAAAGAGTTGCGGTCACTACCTATAAAAAGATATCATGTCTACAAATGTTGGAACTGCTAATGGTACGTTGTGAAGACACAATCCAAAGATAATAAAATGAAGGTTCTAGAAATGTTGAGAATGCCAGTGTTACGGTCTGAACGCTCAAGCCAAATGTTAGTTTTCTGAGCCAAACAAAATCCAGCACATCACAGATTTTATGTTATGCTTCTGTTAAACTGAGAATTGTGAACAAGTGGTGGTTTCATGAATTGGCTCACGAAATCTAGACAAACTGGGAAAATGAATAGATTATGTGGACAATCGGAATAATATATATATATAATCCAGGAAATCCTGCGACCTAGCACAGGAACTCTGGTGCAGGGTTCCCACACTGACCTTACATGTTAGTGGGAAAAAGGATGCATAGATGCAGAGAAAGAGTGCAGAATAATGATTTTGGTTTTGTTTTTTCTCTACATCTGTGCATATTGGAATGAAACTACTACTATTAACTATTTAGTATCCCAGTAGCCATAGTGTTCGGCTACACCCATTACCCCACCTCACTGTAGCTGTCACATTCCACTTTTGTTTTTATTCATCGCAATTCTTTACTCTTTTCCCATAACCACGGTTAGTATAACCCTGATAATTGTATTGCACTACAAATAACCCCGGTTATTCATAAAATAACCGTGGTTATTCATGTGACGCACTTTCATTCCGGATCCCATTTTGTACTATAACCTTGGTTATACGAAAATAACCCTAGTTATGAAAAAACGTTTGAGCTCTGAAATTGGTCCCCACCCCCAACCTAGTAATTTCACATGGTGTCCTCTTTTCCCCTCCCCACCACTAGCCTGATGCCATTTCATCCTTTTTCCTCCTCCAAATGGCATTTTTTTACACTTTTCATTTTCCATTAACCATGGTTATTTTGGAAATAACAATGGTTATATATCTTGCATTGAGCAAATAAAATATGGCAGCGTTTCATTTCTGAAAACGCATCTCTTCTGCAAAGCACCAGGGGAGATATAGCTATAATTATGGGAGAAGGGGCACCCCCTTTTCTGTCAAATATGTTAACAACTACTGGAAGAAATATCCCCAGACCGCTCCTGGCAGTGGAGTCAATGCTTCATGCCCAAGTTGTTTCGTACCTGGTCCAATTCCGTCCAGTGGTTTTTGCTGTGCGGTTCCCCGAAATGTGGACTTTTTCTCTATGGGGAAATTATGGGGGTTAGGTGGAAAACAGTGTGTTTTTGCTTTCTTAATAACTTTTTAATTTTTTATGAATCTTTCCCAAAATGTCCAGTTGGGGGGGCAGGGAGAGCGCCGTGACAAACCTTCTGTTTGCAAAATATTGGGCAAAGCCGTCACACGAGTCAAAACTTAGTAGCAAATCAATTTTCAGGTTTCTGATGGAATTTGATACTCAACTATAGTTTGGTGACTGCCGTACTATAATATCTATAATATATCTATATATAGATATTATAGTGTGTTGGTCCCGTCTCTATAGTTAAGCTGAGTATCAAGTACCATGGGAAACCCCAAAAATGAATTTCTAAAAACTTTTGACTCATGCGACGGATTTGGATGAAATTTTGTAAAAGAATTGAATGTACGCACAACCCCCCTCAACACCCTCCCTCAACCCGCCCTACCCCCTGCCCTGTCCCCTACACCCTCTTCCCCAGCTGCAAATACTTTGGAAGATTGTGTTATAAAATGAAAAAGGTATTAAGAACAGAAAACACCACAGATTCAATGTTCAGCCCATTCATTTTCCCACAGAGAAAAAGTGCAGTTTTTGAAGAGCAGTAGCATAATAAAACGCTAGGCAGACTTGGACCCAGTAAGAAACAACTTGAGCACGAAGTGTTGACTTACATTTCTTGACTGGTTTGGGGTAAATCCATCCAACAGAGAATGGGGCGCCCGCTGTGCCTTTATATCTGTTTGTTTGTTTGTTTTATTCATTTGTAGTGTGCGCCAGACCCAAGGGTATCAGGGCACAGGAGCAACAAGGATATTCTCAGCTTAGTTACAGTGCTGTACAGTAGTTTACAGCTATATTCATGGGTAGGTACAGGAACAAGTACAAGGCAAAAACATTGAAATACAATTTACAAAATGTACAAGTGCGGGGCAGAAACATTGAGATACAAATTATAAAATGTACATAAGAAAGGCATGGGGCAGGGCGGGGTTAGCTGTCATTTACCTTTATCCACTGAATGTAATTACGCCTAAAGTGGGGATAGATTTGAGGTGTCCTTAAGGTGGGTGGCAGGGAGTTCCAATGTTGGGCTATTTTCACCTGGAAGCTATTGCCACCAGTTTTGGTTCGTTTAAATCTGGGGACTGTGAGTAAATTGGAGTTAGCAGTTCTGGTAGGTCGGTTGGGGGTGTATCTCTTGACTCTGTCGACAAGGTAGTAAGGGGCTGCATTATTGCGGCATTTGTGCGTTAGGGAGGCTACTTTGAGCATGATATTGTCGGTTGTGGTGAGCCAGTTGTGGGCTCTCCTAATATTGGAGATGTGTTATTTTTTGGAGATGCTCAGGGCTGCTCTGAGCGCATTGTTTTGCAAAATCTGGATTTCGTTTATAACATATTTATTGGCTCCAACATATAGGGCGTTACAATAATCCAGTTCTGACAGGATTAGGGCTATGGCTAATGTAGTGCAGCTGTGGGTCAGGCTGGGAGAGGCTAATAACATTTGACTGGCTGGATGGGTTTGGATGACATTTTCTAAACTAAGGGATTGTGAAGGGCCCCCACAAATTGGAAATTTTGGGAACAATGTGTAAAAAAAATGAAAAAGTCCTAAGAATGGTGTGAATAGTGCATAGCTGCCGACTGGCCAAAGGCCATGGCTAGTGGCCTGGTCGTTTTAAAAAATAGACAGTGGGCACGGCCAAAGGCCATGCTCACTGGCCAGGCCTGAAGGCCTTTTACTTTATGATTTCTTCAGCCGCCACTGCTCCAGACTGTAGTGGTATCTGGGTGGGTCATCAGATCCCGATGAGATAGGTAGTCAGGTATTTGTGTATTTTATTGGATTTTTATAGCTCGTTTGCCAAAGTGCGGTACACAATCATGAAGCAGTATGAAACACAACAGAACCACAAGTGTTAGTGATCGATATTAAGAAGAAAGCTCTTAAGATCTGAGCGAAGTGGAGAAGAAAAGGGGAAGATCTGTTAAGATGAAGACAGTTCCAGTTTTTCAGGGCCAAAAGCAAAAAAGTATAGAAACTGGATTAGGCACAGAGTCTTTGGGAGCAGTGAGTAGAAATCACTGGGACATGAACCATTTGAAATATAATAGAGATGCCTTTGTACCAAGTATTGATTGCAGCCATCTGGCTAAGGAAGAGGATATAGTGTGCCTGAAAACATGAACATACTTAGAACATATAAGCCTTTTCATTTGGAGTCATGGCCGTCCCACTAACTTGCCTGTGCAGCGTTCCTTGGAATAAGCATGTTGGAAGATGCCATCCCTGTGATTGCATCTGATCTGCTATCACTTTGTGTGATCGCTGCATAGAACATGATGCGACAACAGGACAACGCTTGAGCATTCCCATCACTTTCAACCTGAGGCCCCACGGTAACACAATGCCACATTCTGCATAATTGTGAAAGTTTGCGCCTTTTCGGGGCTGTGCAATGCGCTATTTATTCATTCCCACATTTTCCAGTGAATAGTCTACTCTACCTGGGTGCTTACTGCCTGGCTCATATTCGATAAAGGGGAAAGAAAGTTCAACTGAAACATCCCGGAAGTTGCCATCGACCATCGTTTTAATGCATCGGATTTTGCGTTTGATTGCATACAGCAATTGACATCTGCCACCCACCTGCCACCCCTGCTTCCGTCACTCAGCTGCTATTAGCTAATGGGGACGGTGCTAACTATAGCAGGGCAGGTGGCAGTCGGAGGGGCCTTTGATGACGTGCAGGTTGGTCACTCCACAACGGGCTTCATCTCATATCCAATGCAGGGACGATGTGCGCGAATTACCACAGGAACCGGAGTTAACTGCTGAGCCCTTTGCACCCAATGCGGTTTTAAAGAGGTGGCCCGCAGCACTTGGAGAGACTAAAACGCCATCAAATATTCCAAGCAGCCTCATTAACACCGTTCTAATTAGGCTTCCGTTGCTTGCTTCATTTTATTTTCATAGGGTTATCTGACAAAGCCCGGTGCATTTCACCCTCTAATAAATCAATTATTAATCCGGACGTTAATAATTCAGGCTGATTGGTGCTATCAACTACTTTTCCACGCAAATGTGTGCAAGGGTCAAAACGTGTTAACAGCAGAGGTGAAACCTTTTTGGTTTTTTTTTCCCTTCATCGTGTCAATGAAATAGTGATACAGCCCTGCACAAAAAAAATGAAACACAAGCTTTGACAGAACCCAGCGAACTGCCTGTTAAATATAAAAATATATATATACATACATACAAGCAGTTTTCCCCTTTTTTTTTGCACAGTAATTCCTACTACTTATCATACTTTATACATTGTCTACACCATGGAACCTACCCAAGTGCCAAATTTCAGGTTTGTAGCATGTTGGGAAATATATTGAACATTATGAACAGACACACACACACATATCCAAGTTTTGCAGACAACTTTAAAAAAATACCTTTAAACAAAATACAAAAATATACTTTTTACATTGTCTACACCATAGAACCATGGAAACGGACTTCATGTTGGATTCGCAAACTGCGCCCGTAGTCCGCAGACATCGCAGTAAAAACATATTAAAAAACACAACATTGCACTTGTGAAACTAATGAAACAATCTCTGGAGAGGTGAGGGGTGATGAGGATGGGATGGGATATGGCCATTAAAAACCTAAATGGGGTGTTTTATACATCTCTGATGTCTGTGAACATCTTAGATGTTCGGGGACATTCCTGTGATGTTCGCGAACATCTCAGATGTTCCGGGATATCCATGCATTTTTCTGCATTAAAAGGTCGGTGAAAAGCAGTTTTTGGATGGCTTATAGTGTTGGTGCCACTCAATGAAACTGCATGAAATTATGCAATATCATTATAGACCTGACTCTATATGGTTCTGCATGGTTTGATGCTGTTTTGCCAAGATGGGGCAAATTTAGAGAGAGGGGCCAAAATATTTGAAAGGCATGTACATTTGGTGCCGTTTGAAGAATATGTACAAATGTTTGCACAAAGATTTTAGACCCAGATTTGAATGTTCTTGCAAAGTTTGGTGGGGTTTTGGCAAGAGGGGTCAGAATTAGAGGGGGGGCCTCAAAATGTTTAGATGGCTTATAACTTTGATGCCGTTTGATGAATTTGCACAAATGTGTTCGGAAAGATTATGGACCCAACGTTGAATGTTTGTGCAAAGTCTGAATGGATTTTGTCATGTGGTGGTTAAGTTATAGGATTATTTTTTGTACGTACAGTTTGACACTTTTCAAAAAATAGTACATGGACGGATTTGCATTGGCAAAGACCCAAAAGCAAAGGTTTTGCAAAGGTTTCTGTGTTTCTTTTTTGAAAAGTGTCATAATGTCGGTACAACAAATAGTGATATACCTTTGGTGACTGAGGTATAGGCTGTGGTTATGGGCAATGGCCAGATTGTCCAGGCCATGGCCAAGGCCATGACCCGGACAATCTAGCTAATGCCCATGGCCACAAAAAACCGGCAATGGGGTTAAAGTAGGCATGGCCACCAGGTAACGTTTTTCGACATCGGGATAGGTTTGAATGGGAAAATGATCCTGCGTGTGGCTAATGCCCGAAGTGCTGGGCAGTATTTCAGCAGACATTCATAAGGAGCATCAGCAAGGACCGCAAAGAATGGTTTTGCAAATCTGTCCAGTGTTTTATTTTTTCTAACGTGTCAAAACGTAAGTACAAATAATTGTGATATAACTTTGATGCCTGGGTAATGGGCCTGGCTTGCGGCTGCAGCCCAAAGTGCTCAACGGGATTGCAGCAAACTTATGCGAGGAGCATCAGCAATGACCTGAAAGCATGCTTTTGTGAATCTTTCCTGTGTTTTACTTTTTTGAAAGTGTCAAAAAGTAAGTACAAAAAATTGTGATATAACATTAGTGCCTCGGCAGTGGGCCTGCCACTCGGCAAAGACAAATGTCTACTCCGATTTACCTATTAGGGAATGCGACATGGCCGAAGCCCATGCACCATGGATTGTGGAGACTGGCCATGGCTGCAATCCATGAGCACTGACCATTGGTGACATTATGGGCCTCATTACGACCCAGGCTGTAAGTTACCGCCTGGGTCGTACCCTTACCACCATGGCGTAAACTATGTTTACGCCATGGTGGTTGGCGGATTTACCGCCCCATTCCAAGGTGAGTGGGGCAGTAAATCCCCATTTCCCATTTTACCCTTCCCCATTCCCATTTTTGCCCCATAGGGCATAATGGGAATGGGGAAAGGCGATAATTACGGCACCGTAAATTACGGTGCCGCAATTATCGCCAAGGTCCCTTTGCGGCATGGATTTTAACGGCTGCAAAAAGCAGCCGTTAAAAGCCATTCCGCAAAGGGAACCTTGTAATCAGGCATTAAGGGTCGGCGCTGTTTACGGCGCCGTAAACCCCTTAACGCCTGGGTCCTAATGGGGGCCTATGAGGGTATAGTGGATACTGAACTAAGATGCAGGGTAGGTGCAGTGGATAACGGGGAGGTTTGGTGGAGCCGGGGTGATGGTCGAGCCTCATTCCCTAGGCAAGTCAACCATGACTTGCATCACCTACATGCTCTGCTGATGACACACATCAGTATGATTTGCAAAAAATATGTTTGTTAAAGGAGGTTTCATATTCCTTAGAATAATTATATTATTAATAATTCATATACACTGATGTAACATCTTGAAACATTTTCACTCATAAAAACCTATGAAATTCAGTGAAAAAACATTGTTAAAGGAAAGATGTGGTTACAAGTAAAACTGAAAAACCACTGTGCACTGCTAAGACTAACACCCAGGACATCAAAGATGACATCACAAATGTCATTGATGAAATCGCTGATGCCATCACATATGAAATTAATTTTGATGAAAAGTCCTTACAAGGGGTTGTGTTTATAATGTTGGAAGCAAGATGTCAGGGGTGATTGGAAGGCCTATCATGAACTACTTAATGTTTTAAAGAATGTACTCATCTAAACAAAACATTATACTGTAGTGTTGTTGTAAATACATTAACCTAATCATACATGAGGATAGGCAATGGCTGCAGCATGCACCATAGAAGTACAATTTTGTTAATCTTGTAATTTTGGATAGTAAAATAATGAATGCTACCCTATGACAGTTTTGAGTACTGTTAAACATGGAATAAATAGCTATCAATTCAAGACTTACTACATACTTGCGTTAGCACAAACAATACATCTGAAGACCCAAAATGCATAACAATCAGAGGCACACACAGGCAAACTAAAGTAAGGAAGAAAGAAACAACATCACCAGAAAATGTTGATAGCATGAAAGTTGATCATCATGTATACAAATGAATTGTTTGTTTGAGGAATGCTTATTGCCCCATATAAATGCACAATGAGCTGACACCAAACCCCAAGGAATGTAAGCTAAGAGGATATGAGAAGGTTAATGTCTACACATATAGCACCTTTTGAATTTAAAAATTCTCACTGTCAGTGAACAAAAACAACTGGCCTAAACATGTTAGTGAACAAAGACATTTGGCCAAGATATGTGATGTAATCAGTGAGGTCATCAGTGACATTTGTGATGTCATCTTTGATGTCCTGGCTGTTAGCCTTAGCGGCGCATGGTGGTGGTGCGAATTATGATGCTTAGCTTACCATAACTCCCTTTAACAACGTTTTCTCTGTGTATATAGAGATTGCAGACCGCTTAAAAAAACAAAATTAGAAAAATGTATATTTTATACTTTTTACATTGTCTACACCATGGAACCTACCCACATGCCAAATCTCAGGTTTGTAGCATGTTGGGAAGTGTGCTGAACATTTGGAATAGACACACCCACATATCCAAGCACTGCAACCTGCAAGAAAAAAAAAGAAAATTGGAAAAATGTATATTTAATACTTTTTACATTGTCTGCAGCATGGAACCAACCCACATGCTAAATTTCAGGTTCGTAGCATGTTGGGATGTATGCTGAACATTTCGAACAGACACACACACATATTCATTCACAAATGTCCCTTTAATATATAGAGAGATATGTGATGTGTAATGGAGGTGCTGATGTGCTGTTTGGATTGTATACTTGTTAGCCAGTGTTAATTTCTTATTTTGAGTGACTATGTTTATGTATGTTTGTAAGAGTGGATGTTTCTTGGAGCGTGGATTGAAAATGATGTATTAATGTTCAATGAAGGAATCGTATCATGTTCCCAGGCATCACATCCTTTTGCCATATATTGACATTATATGCCCAAATACACCATGCACATATACCATATACTTTTTATTGCCATCATATGGTCAGGTATTCTACCAAAAGGAAGGTATTGCTATTCTGTAAACCAAAAAGGTCCACTATGTGCCAGGTATTGCCATCCTATGCCACACTTATTTATAATATGCCCTTGCATCCCTGTTCTATGCCAACTACTTACATGATATCCATAGGCTCGCACATTAAATGTCAGGTATTGCTACCAGATACCTAGGTACAGTCACAGTGTTGCAGGTAGTGGCATCGTATGCCTAGATACTCATGCCACATGCAATATATTGCCATCGTATGTTGGGGTGGTCAGGAAAGGTCCCCATGATTATGAGAGGTTTCATGTTGCGCGCACCATATTAATAACTGCGGGTGGCGGCAAACTGGGTGTGATGTTGCAATTTCATATGTATCAAAGTGTAGTTAATTATGGATGGGATATGTTACTTTAGAGTCTAGAAATTGATACATATTATCTTGCACGCGGGTAGAAAGCTAAAATATCAAACCCACCAAATGTACAAACATACATGGATATTAATACACAAATATGAGGAATTCATGAATCTCAATTTAGTGGAATGTTAACAAATGAATCAAAACACGGTAGTCAAGGGCAGTTTGGCAAAGTGAACTTTGAAACTGGTTCTGTGAAGTTTTAGGAGTTTGGGGATAGGTGAATAAGTAACTTCACAAACCTTCCTAGTCAGCACAGCTGTAGAAAATAGCCATGGGTGTTTATGGTCTGATAAGTATCCTAGACAGTAGATGTAATCTCTGGATACCTGGGAGTGTGACAGAAGGAGTTTCATTTTTTTATTTTGGTCAGCAGTAAAACGAGGGGTAAGCCAGAGCCTAATGATACCCAGGAGTTTCAATTGCGTGATAAAGTGGCTGTTGGAAAGTTTCAATGGAGGGGGGACCTGGGGAATGAGATAGTATTGCCAACTCAAAGAGAAATGATTTACTTAGCCTTCCTCATATCGCTTGAAATATTGACGCAGCAGCCATGTGAACATTAAAAGTTAAGGATAAAGCACTTAGTTCCGTTATTGCTAGTAAGTAATTATGTTTCAATACCAATGTTTAGTCATTTCCTGACATCATGACCTACTACAGACAAATCCTAAGAAGAGGTTGGTTCTATATATGATCTGAAGATGACAATTAAGATAAAATGAAAAAGTAGGAATTTGGAAAAGATGGGGTTTCTTTGAAGAGGTTATTTTCGATTAATTTGTGGGAGGTGGATTGCAATAAAGTACCTGGGAGTGTTTTAACTGTTGCAAAAATGTATATAAGATGTGAACTGATGTGGTTGTTGAGACTTGGGTTAGTTTGGTCCTGCAACACCATATAACTGCTCCCAGGGTAATTGTACAATTAACTTGCGCTATATAGAACTATGTACTCACTTCTTAATTGGAGGGCCTATTTGGGTTAAGGTGATTAAAGGCCCATCCGCACATTTGGCATCCCTGGTTTGGGCCCCAGGCATTCTGAGACTTTGGGGGTCTCCTGTCTGCACCACTCAGCTGTGGCACCTCACTGCGGGGACAAGTCTTCCGTGCACAGTGAAAAAGAGGTCTGCAGACGCCATGTAGGTTAAAGGCCCATCTGCTCCCCAGAGATGTGGTGCCGTGGCCCAGCTGTGAAGGATGACTTGATGGAGCACCACATCGGATGTCTTCAGGTTCATGTGAGTGTGCGTTTGGGGTGTAAAGCAAGGGGGAAATAGGGGTATAAAATGAGTTGCTTCCTTGTTTTAAAGGGTTTGTTAAGGGTCGGCTTGGAGTGTGGGTGTGAAATTAGTTGAGGTTGTGGGGATTGGAAAAGTGGATGTTTTTGATGCAGTGATTGAATTGTTCTGTGTTGAAAGTCCCTTATATAAATTATTTGCCTGATTTGTTATTTTAGAGGTGTGAGGGGGTATCTTACCCTGCACGCGCAGTGTGAGGTTTTGCCCTGATACCCTTTAGCTTGCTTATCTGGTTGGATGCAGCCATCACCTGAAGGTGGGGTGGTATATTAGGGTTAGTCCAACCTTAGATACCTTTCTGAAGTAAGCCATGACATTCTTTTGTATTAGCCGTGTGGAGCCTCTCAACTCGATTTTCTTGGTTAGTCTAAGTAGCAAAGGGGAAATGTCCTGTAGTCAGGAAAAGACAGTTTTGTAGTAAAGAAGGCTGTGCTAGTGATAAAGAGAGCAAGAGCAGTGGTGCCGTAGTGGAAAGCATTGCACCCCTCCTATGCTTGAGTGTGGGGATATCTCGGAAAAATTGCCCGGCAAGTGTTTTTGATTAGATGCTGTCTTTTGTGCATGAATGAAAAAAAGAATTGATTTTAACAAGTGAAGCGAGGCAATTGTGGTATAGACGAGTACGGTGAGTGAGTGTGAAGCTCGACTAAGGAAATGGGTAAGGGTAAAAAGGGAACTCTTTGGGTGAACGTTTTTTGTACCACATATTCGGTGCAGTATCGGGTTTTCGTGAAACAAATTTTTGTTTGTGATAAA
Organism: Ambystoma mexicanum; assembly: GCF_040938575.1. Lineage (NCBI taxonomy): Eukaryota > Metazoa > Chordata > Amphibia > Caudata > Ambystomatidae > Ambystoma > Ambystoma mexicanum. Next base: position 235,125,979 of record NC_090939.1, on the reverse strand, counting down.
TGTGGGTTGAGGTATGGAGACTCTGTTGAATCACTTGTGCCAGGTGTTGCCCGGCTATAAGGCAAACATTTTAAAGTATTTTAGAGAATGCTCACGGGAAGGTAAGGGAAAAATGATAAATTCTTGGCCTATTGAGGGAACCTATGACATGGGGATACTGGAAATGTGCATACCTTCTTCACTACGAAGCACGAGGGCACGAAATTAGAGAAGTGGCTAAATGTTTTAAGGCTCTGGTGCATGTATGAAAAAGGCGGGAAGGGTCACAGTGTTAAAAACATGGAATATGGGCCAACAAAAGAGGTTGCAGGAATTGCTTCTCCACCGCCCCCATATGGGTGCTATCCTTTATTGCCCCAGAGGTGTATACAGACACTGGCCCTCATTACAAGTTATGCCGGTAGCCATGTTGCAATTTGCGGCATGGCTGCCGGCAAAACCGCATCCGTGTCCGTGTCCTCGGAATGAGGACTTACCGGACTATTCCGAGTTCGGATGGCCCAGTAATTCCTCACTCGAGGACACGGACACGGTTCATCCCCATTCCCATTTCAGCCCCCACAGGGCTGAATGGGAATGGGAGAGGGAGTAAACAATGGGCCATTACGAGATGGCCCGTTGTTTGCTCCCTCTTCCCCTCGCGGGACCCGGTATGCATGCCTGGTTTTCCCAGGCGTGCTTAACGTGTCCCGCGAGGGGACCTCCTAATGTGGCGGAACGGGTTGAACGGCGCTGCAGCCTTTTACGGCGCCGTTTAACCTGTTCCGCCAGGGTCGTAATGAGGCCCACTGAGTTCATACCTCCATTTTCTCCAGCGGCTACTCCAGTGGCTATGAGACAGACACAGGTTGCACCTCCATTGGCTGTGATTCCTAGAAATTAGGATCTTGAAGGAAGTGAAAAGGTGACCCATTCAATGGTTAAGGCTGCAGAGAGATTACGGACGGAGAATGGGAAGGAAGCCACTGGCAGATAAAAGCACGGATAAAGGATTGAGAATGTGGGAAAAGGAGGAGGTCAAGCCTTTTACTACTAGGATAGAGGATAGGCTTTGGGAAGTGATGAAGACACAGGAGTGGGGAAAAATGAAAGAAGCACTGATGCTAGTGGAGGAAGAGAAAGTGTTGCTACGGCAACAGAGAAATGAAGAACAGGAAAAGGAGGAAAGACAGACAAGGGATGTAGCAGAGGAAAGGTGGAGGCATTGGCAGGTTCTTGTGAGGCTTGATAAATCAGTCATCAGAAAGGTAAAGGTGGACATGGAGGGCAAGGACACTGCCACAGGTACAGTGGTGGAGCAAGGAGGATAGGAAATGGCACCCGATGGTAGTGTCGAGTATGCTTCCATGTCTTTGGAAGGGTCAGGAGGTAGGGTAGCTGAAGTAGATGACAAAGGGGGTGACGAGTGGGATGTCGAGCATGGAGAGCAGGGTGTAGTCACCCCATTTCCCACTCCAGTAGCAGCTATAGATAATACACCATAGAATTATGTGATGCGCCATGGTACTCGCATGGTTATGGTAAGTAGCAATGGAGAAATGGGGAAAGCATCAGTTAAAATGGATGTATCTCAGTTTCCATTGCTCTAGAAGAGTCTGGGAAGGGCGTATTATGTCCCGTGGTCACACATGGACAGATGATGAAAACACTCCCTTTGCTCACTGCAGGGGCGGGTAAGTGGATTTATGCATTAGAGAAACACACTGTGTCATCATGTTAGCCATAGGGGACATGAAGAGCTTATTCATGGCCCTAATGGGGCAGCAGTCAGGCGAGCTTTGGAAGAGATCAGGGTATCCGGGTGTTTAGTTGGATACAAATACCCATGATGGAGCAGCTTTTAATAATTTTAGGGCACAGGTATTGGGGGCATTGTGGATTATGTTTGCTGATACGCCTGATATGAGTCAATTTTAGCTAAACACATCCAGTTAATTTAGGATATGTGGATGGCAGAAATGGGAGAAGTATGGGACAAGAATGTGGTGATTTGTTACCACATGATGAAGAAGTGACTTCCCAAAGAAGTTCAGCACGATTTCGATAAAGTGGTAGGGATGGAGGACAAAGGTTGGCTGGAGATTCAAGCACATATTGTGCATTTTTGCAAAAGAAGACAAGGAAAATAGAGGGAAAGTTGTGAGCAAGCACAAAAAGCAGTGGCTAAGCTCGTTCAAAAGAAATTGGCAAAGATTTGTCTAGAAGGGGCAGTAATTACAAATTCTATGAAGGGATATCAGGGGCAATCAGGACAACAGGGACACGTGAACCGGGTATGAGGCAGGGGTGGATGGACGTGTATGTTACTGGTTCAAAGCCAATAAGAGGTTCTTCAAAGGGCAGGGGAGGATTTCTGTGAGAGAGGGTTTGGAGGAATGGGTCCTCAGTTGAATGGGCCAATGGGTAACAGTTATGGAGGGTTTTATGGGATTCATTGATGGTTGTGTGGAAGGTTGGTACACGTGTCACATGATTCTCGTGAATGCCACAGTACTTTAACATGGGAACTCAACAGATGCAGGCCCCGAACCTGCCATATGCCCCGGGCTCTGTGTTATTGAAGGAGGCATGGGTTGAACAGAATCCAGTGACTGGGGCTGCACAGACCTTCAGGATCCCACGACTATGCCAGCAAAAGCATCAGTGCAGACATAGGACAAGAATCCTTTACCCCAAAAAACAGTTATGCACTACACTGGAGCAAGTGTTTTGGTGGAACCCATTTTTCTCTCCACAGTGCTAATGTGTTCCAGGAGTAGGAGAGCCCACAGGGGTCTCTGATGTGTCCAGTCCTGTCCATTGCCACCTATCCAGAAGAAGAACCCCGGATAGGTGTGCAGGTAGGGGACCAAACATTCTCATTCATGGTTGACAAAGGGGCTACAAAATCTTGCATTAGGGAAGGCGAGTTCCCCTTCTCAGGCAAAACGATGACACACAGGGATTCTATGGGGCTATCCTGTTGGTTCATTATACTAAAGATCTTGGTATCAATGTGGATAATCACATTTTATCAGCCCCTTTGTTGTATTGTATGGAGACCCCAGTGAATACTTTGGGAAGGGACATCCTGAGCAAGTTGCAAATGTTGATCGCTTTCATGTAGGAAGGTATTGTATGCCCGACCCCAGGGTTGTATCCGGTAAGGGGAGCAGTGCGTTTTCAGACATATTGTAGTGACAGCCCGATTAGGGGTTTTCCCATGCATGCTGTATTGTTTCTCTATGGGGTGATGGTTTTGTTGAGTTGGGACCCAGGGATCAGAAATTAGGCATGGTAGGTACCATTTGAGATCATATCTTGAACAAACATGATTGCAGACATAGCTGAAACCTATGGTGAAAGGAATTTGTTTGTTGATTATCTTCGGATTTGTACTGTCACAAGTTTGCCCCTACTATTGTTTCTGACTATTATCCATTGCAAAGTCAAAAATACATAGAGTCTAATCACTGCGCCAGCTTATAGTTTTTGATAGAGTTATCCAAGTGGGGTTGTTGCTTGCTTAATAAAGTTCTTATTTTGGCCTGATGTGCTGCAGGAAGTAACGTCAGGTGCCATTGTTATGATTACCTTAGAAGAACAGGGTGGTTCTCTCAGACACAGATGAGGAAGGTGAGGAATGGCGCACAGTTCTGTGCATCAATCTGACCTTGTCGCTGAGGGACGTGTCTGACAAGCAATTGTTCAAAGACACTGAAGACACAGGAGAGATTATCTTTGAAATTAGGGCTCCTTGCCAGATAGCGATAGAGCAAAGGGAAGTACCACATACCATGCTCATTGTTACAAATAAATCTCCTTTTTGGAAAGAGGATTTGAAAAATTGACGTACCATTTGTGGACCAGCAATCCTCATGACGTGGGGTTGATAAAGAGTGCTAGAGCGGTGAGTATAAAATTGAAACCCAGTGCAATATTACAGTGGGTAAAGCAGTACCCTATGTCTAAGGAAGCAGACAAAGGGATTCATGAGCCCATTATGGCGCTGTTGATTCACAGTAATTGATTTAATAGATGCATTTTTCTCTGTTCCCTTAAACCTTAATTCTCTGCACCTTACAGGGTTTGCGTATCGTTGTCAGAGATTCAAGCACACAAGTGTTTTCAACTTTCAACAGGGTGGTTCAGATGGACTTGGGGAATTTACATGTGTCCATTACCGTAATTCAGTACATGGACAATCTATTAGTCTGTAGCACTTCTGAAGAGCAGTGTTGAGGAACCTCTATTACACTCCTCAGCCTGCTCATGCAGAAGGGTTACAAAGTGGACAAAGAAAAACTGCAGTACTGAGAGATATAGGTAGTATGTCTGGGGCAAGTAATATTGGCTGCAGGAAGGCAGATAATGCCAGCGGGGGCCACCGCAGTTCAGAGTACACCTCAGCCAGGTAAGGTGAAGGAGATGCAGCAGTTTTTGGGGCTCTGTAATTATTGTAGATCATGGATCTTTGATTATTCCAGTTTTGTAAGGCCCTTACTGAAAGGACTCAGGGAAGCACAGAAGGTGAAAGGGCCGATAGAGTGGTCTGAGGGTCTGTGGACTTGTTTTTGGGAGCTCGAGGCCACGATCAGGAATGCTATGGTCTTGGCGTTGCCAAATTACAAGAAGTAATTTGAATTTTTTTCACATTTGAACAGGTAGGTAATGACAGCGGTCCTGACCCAGCAAACATTGCCAGGCCAGAAACCTTTAGCGTACTACAGCAGACTCCTAGACCCAGTGATACAGGGACAGTTCCCTTGTGAGTTCCCAGTTCTCTAGTAGCAGCAGACTTTGCAATTCAAAAGTCTTCAACCATTACTTTGGGTTGCCCGGTGACATTGTACGTGGACCATGCAGTCGTCACAATTCTAGAAAAGTCTAAGTCCATGTTAACGACTCAGAGAGTGTCAAGGTATGAGGTAATTTTATAAAACGCATTGATTCATCCTGTGCAATGCCACCTAATCAATCCTATGACATTTGTAGCAGAGCCAGTGCAGCCTGAGGACATTGTTCCTGATTGTGCCACATATGAAGGGGAAGAAGAACAAAGGGTGACTGTGAAAGGGGATGCCCTCGAGTGGGGTGAATTGATTTTTGTTGATGGGTCTTCAACCAGACGGGTGAGAGGCATACGGGTGTAGCTCTCATGTGTCTTGTGGATGGGGAGTACCAGGTCACACTGAAGAAATAGTTGCCCTCTAATTACTCAGCGCAAGCAGCTTAACTAGTGGCACTCATAGAGGTGCTGAAGATGAGTAAGGGGAAGGCGGTGACTGTTTATTCTGACTCCACGACCATCATCTCCACGTCCATTCTTGGTTATCAAGATGGCAGAGAAGAGGGTTTAGGAGGTCTGATGGTTCTCCTGTTCAGCTTGCTTCACTGCTATCTTGACTAATTGAACCGCTAACTTTGCCAGTTGAGATAGGTGTAATCAAATTCACCGGCCATAGTAACCACACTAATTAAATAGCTCTAGGTAATAGGCCACAGAAAAGACACTGAAGGAAGCAGCGTATTTACCTTTTGCAGATCTCCACAAAATGGAAAGCGTGTCCCAACAGGTAAAGTTACCAACTCCGTACACTGCAGTCCTGGTGCTCCAGATAATAGAAATGCAAGGGAAAGCCCCGAAAGAAGAACAGGAGCTCTGGAAAAATTGAGGATGTGTTCTCTCACCCACAGATTTGCTTTGGGGACAGGAAGTAATGGAGAAGTTAGTAATGCCTGTAGAGCTGCTTCTTTTGGCTTCAGAGCAACTACATTACCCATCACATACTTCTCAGTGACAAAATCGAAGCAGAGCTCGAGAAGGACTGTTTTATCCCTAACTTACAAGAGCAGGTAAGTAGATTCATAGGATTGTGTGTAGTGTAAAAGGAGTTAAATCCTGAAAATACCATGAGGTTGGTGAGGGGGGTCTTGCCCAGTCCCTCTGGTCCATTCAAGGAGCTCCACATCGACTTTGTGTACATGATCACGAGGTGCAGTAACTTCAGATATTTAATTGTTGCTGCTTGTCCATTCTCCCGGTGGCTTGAGGTTGGTCCATGTGTACATCCTGATGCTTTATCAGTTGCAGGGTTTCTGATGAGAGAGGTGTTTCCGCAGTGGGGAATTTGTGAAGTTTTAAAATCCGACATCGGAAGCCACTTCTCTAATGTCCTGTTCGCAGAGATCACTTTGCTGTTAGGAATGAAGCATAGGTTGTGCTCGGTATACGACCCATAAGGCCAGCAGTATCATGGTAGAATCAACTTGGTCCTTAAAGCCTGTTTAGCTAAAATATGTGCATATTTAAATACATTCTGGCATGTGTGCATACCATTGGCACTATTTAAGTTATGCAATCAGCCAGGGAGGGACCACCACTTCAGCCCTCGTGAAATCGTGATTGGGCGTAGGCTACACACACCTCTCTCACCTACATGCATGGTATCAGATGCACACAAGACCGCAGCAGACATAGGAGGGGAGTTAAGGGAGTACCTTAGGGCATACACAAAAATTGTTAAGATTATGTATTCACAGGTTGTGTCTTCTCACCAAAAGACAGCAGGAGAAAACAGTGAGACTACTGACGATCAATGCTAGACAAAGCTACTCTCAGGGGACCTAATCTATGTTCGTACTTTCGTGCATTGTTGGAATGAGCAGCGTTTTCATGGGCTGCACAGAAGGATATTCTCGACTCTGACTGCTGGGAAGGTGGAGGGTGACAAAAATTAGATTCACATTAGTGATACTCAAAGGGATACTGGCGGCCCTCCACTGGCACAGGAGCAGGCATACAAGTTTAGTATGCCCTAAGGATTCACTGTTCGTTTCAGTGCAAAGAGTGGTAAGAATAGACATCTGGAATTTAAATCATTTTGTCTGAAAAAAGAGATGTTTAGATTTGTAAATTTTGTGAAAATGAATTTATGGTTTCTATGGTTTTCGGGTCATCATGTCGGAAGATGGCAACTAGTGTAAATAAATTGTCACATTTTTTGAAGTCTGAGAAGAGAGACAATGTTAAGAGTAAAAAGAAATGTTGATAATTATCTTTTTGATTATGGGGATGATGAATTAGATCCCATAATGAATGCACATGGTTTTGCAGCGGATAACCTATGGTATAGCCATATGAGGAAGGTGGGAAGAGTGAGATCCTTAGGATTTTGCTACATCAGTTCTATCATCCCCCATGATTCTGGCGTTCATAGGGTATTCATCCCGAGTGAGGTTGCGGTAGCAGATGCCCCATGTCTAGTGCACCTGGTCCTGTGCAGGGTTCGTTGGCAGTTTAAAGAGTAGTCAATTACGGCACCAATCATACCAATTGACAATGATTGTTCAATTGCCAAGCGTACAGAGCAAACACAATTAGATGTCTTCAAAGAGCTTAAATGACCTTGGAAAGAGCTATCTTTCTTAAAAACCGATCGGAGCAAGGAGTGAAGTGTTTCAGAGCTGGGGGAATGAAGTGATTCTTAGAAGAAGGGGTGGCACAAATAAATCAAGAGTGTGGGGCAGTATGGAGAAATCTGACATGGCTCAAGGAGCCAGAAAATCATGTTAAGACACAGACACTTACCTATTTTTCTCTGTGTTTTGGCACAAATGGAACTGCTGCTACATACTTCACATCACAGATCTGGCTGGAGGTACGACTGCTCTTCTCAATAATTTTTGGACCTGTGGACCATGTGCATATAGGCAGTTGCCTCCAGCCTGGCAAGGTGTGTGCAGTCTCTCCACCCTTCAAGTGCCTGTTCTCATAATCACAGAGGAGCACCTGGTTTAGAGCCAGTGAAAGCCTGAAGTTATATCTGTGCCCCTTTTGTCCCTGGTGCCTCTTGTGTCACTTTCATCACCCAATATGGACACATCAATGACTATGCTTGATGGCGAATATCACAAACACTTGCAACTTAGGAGAAGATCTAACTACCTTTCAGTAGTGTCATCGTAGGCTCTAGCGGACATTCCCAATTGATACCGGCTGTTCAGCCACATCAAGACCTTTTTACCTCCCTCCTGGCACCTTGCGTCCAAGCAGCAGCCAATGCCTAATGGCTACCGGTGACCAGGTATGAAATATTAGTCTTCATGAACACTTCTGAGTCAGCGTTCAGTGCCATTAGAAAAGAGTTGAGGGGACTCAGGCTTATGACTTTGCAAAACCGGCATATACTCGACCTCCTGACAGCAATGGAGGGCAGAGTATGCCAGAAAATCAGGAGTACCTGTTGTGCATTTCTGCCTCCCAATGATACAGAGATGGTACCCTCACACAAACAATTGCTGTCTTGCATAAACTGAAAGTGATCATGGAGACTGAGGCTGGGATCACCAATGATTTGTGGGTCAACTCCCTGTTCTCCTGGGTAGCTTTCTGGTTGAGCCTCACTGCAAAGATACTGTTATCTATTTTTGTCTTTTTTCTCATTCTTTTCTGTTCCTGTAAAATGCTCTTACGATGTTGCTCTGCCCAGGTATCAACAGCTGCTGCCATGATGACTGAAACCCTGTCCAAGGATAGGGCCACCACTGCTTCATCCCATATGGGTACTCAAACTGAAGTTGTATTGTGTCCTGACCAAATTGGCATGCTTGTGTGGAGCAGTGGGTAGATTGGGGGAATGGTGGTGGGACGAGCTGGGTTTGTTCGGCAGAGGAGTATTCCCTTATTGAGACTCATGTAATGGATGGTTGTAGGGTTGTTCACCAAGAAGATGATTATGATTTGTTAGATAAAGTATTATCTAAAGGGGGGAATGTTGGGGTGGTCAGAAAAGGTCCCCATGTTTATGAGGGTTTCATTTTGCCACAAGGCATTAATAACTGTGGGTGTCTGCAAACTGGACGCAAAGTTACAATTTCATATGTATTAAAGTGCAGTTAATTATTGATGAGTATGTTACTTTAGCATTACTGTTTGTCTAGAAATTGATACATATTCGCATGCAAGTGCATAGACAGATAAAATGTCACACCCACAAAATGTAAAAACATACATGCATACAAATACATGGGGAATTCATAAATCTCAATATAGTGGGTTTTTGACAAATGAATCGCAACACGGTAGTTGAGTTTTTTTTTGCAAAGTTAACTTTGAAATTGGCTCCATGAGGTTTTAGGAACCAGGGTATAGGTGGATAAGTAACTTCACAAACCTTTGCGGTCAGCACAGCTGTAGAAAATATCCAGGAGTATTTATGTTCTGATAAGTATTATAGATAGTAGATGTAATCTCCTGATTCTTGAGAGCATGCCAGAAGGAGTTGCATTATTTATTTTTGTCTGCAGTAAAATGCGCTGTAAGCCAGTGCTCAGGGATACCTAGGAGTTTCAATTGAGCGATAAAGTGGCAGTTTTGTAGATTGAAATGTTTCAATGAAACTGTGACCTAGGGAATGAGATAGTATTGCTAACTCAAAGAGAAAATATTTACTTAGCCTTCCTCATATCGCTTGAAATATTTATGTGAACCACGTGCAAATTAAAAATTAAGGCTAAAGAGCTGAGGCCAGTTACTGCTAGTAATGAATTATGTGTCAATACCAACGTTTACCCATGTGCTGATGTCATAACCTACTATGGATGAATCCTAAGAAGAGGGGGTGTGTTCTATGTATGATCTGAAGATGACAATTAAGATTAAATAAGCCAATGAAAACATAGGAATTGGGAAAAGAAGGGGTTTATTTGAAGAGGTTTTTGTCCAATCATATGTGGATGTTGGATTGTAATAACGTATCTGGGAGTGTTTTAATTGTTGCAGAAATGTACATAAAATGGGAACTGATGTGGTTTGTTGAGATTTGGGTTAGTTTGGTCCTGCAACACCATCTTACTGCTCCCAGGATAATTGTACAATAAACTTGCTTAATGTACAGTTGTCTACTCACTTCTTAAGTGGTGGGCCTGTTTGGGTTAAGGTGATTAAACGCCCATTTGCAAACATATCACAAGAAACAGACAGATATGAATGCGTGTCATCTTATATCTGGGTACAAACTTCATGCATTGCCCAGATAGATATAGGGTATGCCCCAGTAGAGCTGCCATGCATGCATACATGATCTCACATGACCTGTATTTCCATGATATGTCTGTGCACTCCAGCTATAGGTACACATGCATTCCCACACTCATATGCATGCTCTGTAGCATGATTTCTCTCACACACACACACTCATACCCTTGCACTCTTACACATGTCAATAAGAGCACACAACAAATTATATATGTCCCAATGTACTAGAGTATCTGAGAGCAACATATTACATCTTTATATCTGGTGAATCAGTAATGTCGTCGACACATGAAAAGCTGTTTATCATTTTACCACCAGGTGGTTCTTGGCCATTCAACCAGGGTGGAAGTACTAGCACCTTCATGAGGTTGCTCTGGCCAAAAGCGTGTTATGAAGGAGAGGACAATGTCCCATAGCCATCCTCTCCCATTAAATAGGCCTTCCTGCACCCATCTTTGCAGCAATGCTGGCTGTAGGGCTGAAGGCCTACCTGGTGCACCCATGTCAGATTGGGGTCCTTATATCAACTTTGTCTTGTACCACATCAACTGTGGCCTAAATCAACTGGGTCACATGATTTAATCCATCCCATTGTTGCTCTTTTTAATGTGTCAATAAAAAGTACATTTTAAGCCTCTGTTATTAATTTATAATTGGTTTATACATTGTTTGTTTACATTTAGAGCGTGCTTTTATTAGTTTACTTGTTTAATATATGCTATGTTTAATTATCTCCTTACTTTTTTGTTACATATCTTTATTAGTGTGTTTATTTTTTCAGGTTTTTATGAGCTTCCATGCAGATTCTCAGAGATGTAGTTCAGTTTCAACCATTCATATACTATGCAAACCCACTGAGACAAAGGGGCTCATTATGGGTCTGACGGTAACCGTGCCAGTGATACCGGCAGGTTGCCGCCGGACTGTAAATATTTACCGGTGCCTGACTTCCCGGTGTCACCGGGGGATTAGAACCCAGGCAGCCCGGAAAGTCAGGCACCAGTAAATTGTAAGTCCCCATTCCCATAGAGTCCCGTGGGGGGACCACGGAAGCCCGAACACCATTGCTAATGGTGCCGGTGCTTCCATGATGGTCTGCCTACCGTGGCCACTGTGCCCGTTAGAGTCAGACCTGTCGGGTATGGTGGCTCCGGCAGGCAGACCTGTAGTATGCTGGTCTGGAAACAACGGTGCGGGTAAGCTTACTGGCAATGTTGTTTCCGGACCAGCATACTTGTAATGAGCCCCAAAGTGTTTTGTATTTGAGCAAAGTGTGCATTGCGTGCTGGCTGATATTTCAAATATCAATGACAAGTACAATATACAGTAGTTCCTATATTCTTGGTAATAATAATAATAGTGCCTCGTGTTACAGTACAATTTCCACATTGCCCTACCGAAAACATACTCAGCATTTTTCTTGTGCAATATTGTCCCTTTAACAGTCCTTTAGAGGACAATCATGGGCCAAGCAACTGGACTTTGCCCTTCCCTCTTCCTTTGCTTGCTGCTTTCAGATCATCCAATTACTTTGGTCTCCCACGAAAGTGATTGTTATCATTGGCCCACTCCTTGGTGAATGGTTGCCGATGGCTTCCAATTATATCCCTTATGGACATTTGGAGACTGTTCTCAACCATCATCTGTGGTCATGGATTGTGGTGTGATAGAGTTCCGGGTTCCGGGTAGGAGGTGCCCAAAGCAGTAGGCAGCTTCACTCAGAAAACAGTGAGTGGGCACATTTCCTCAGTTATAGAATACAGCAGCTGGTCCCCTTTCTTTACTTAATCTCTATCTATGCACAATACAATATGAAATGTTCATGAATATAGACTACAGTGATTTTTCCGAGCTTGTGTCCCTAAAGTACTTTATTCACATGTTGCTACAATACAATCTAATACAAGCTGATAGCCACCTAGTCAGGGATTATTTCAAGTTGCGCTTGAGGGCACATGGCAGCTGTTTCTTCAAAAGAAAAGATGTGCCAGGTCAGTCAGACTAGAAGATTCATGGCCACTGCATAGCTGAACATTCCATTTCTTGGTGTTATCAAGCTGCAGCAGTCACAGACGGGAACAACATATCCGAAACCACCAAAACATAGTCTAACCTTAGGGGCTTTAGAGTATCTTTATATGGGATGCAGCATTAGGCACAGATGGTTACACTTACTCAGAGGTCTGTAATCTTTGGCTCTCCGGATATTTTGGACTACAACTCCCATGAGCCCTAGCCAGCATAGTCGGTGGGGAGGTTTCATGGGAGTTGTAGTACAAAACATACAAATAGTTAAGTGTTGCAGACCTCTACAGGCTAAACTGAATGCTTACTGTACTCCAGGTTGAGAATTCCTTTTCTATGGCCCAGGAATTCAATTGTGGGATTCCCTAACTGTGCACTCTACAGTCCCTGGAAAATACATAGAAATTATGTCTGTACTGATTATGGGACAGGGTTGTAACAGCGTATCCTGTCTCAAAAATAAATAATGCATACTATAAATACAGCTACTACCCTATGACATACCTACTGTATCATACATTTGGAGCACAGATTAGCAGAAAATAATTACAGCACACACTCACATTCCTCTCTTTGGTACAACATTCCCACCCACATCTGATCACCCAATGTTTGACGTCACCGATAATTCAATTACAAATGTGTCTGTAGCCAAGGCAATAGTACTTGTAAGACTTAAAACCCCATCTAATATCCAACAGTAACATTCTTGCCAGACCTTCACAATTGCATGCAATGGAAAAAATCATTTTCCACATGTTTAATTCCTGAAAAGGGACCAAAACTTCAAAAAGTAGTACTGTATAGCAATTACCTGCCCTTATAATTAATTATCCTCTTCTGTGAGTGCACTTTCCCACTGGTCTAGCATTACACAGCCAAATATGTGGGCGAAATCCTCAAAGTGACGAGCCATTGTTGGATTTCCATAATTGAACACCCAGCATGAAATGTTCCTTAAACCTGTTGCTCCTCTCTGGGCTGTTGCTTTTGCGCATGTCAGGTACAGAAGGTATAGTATAGTGGATAGACCAGTCCAAGCCACTTATGATTTCCAATACATAATGAAAAGGATATGGTCGTCTTTAAAATAGGGTCCTTTAAATTAGGTAAAACTGTAGTAGGAGAGGTACACAAGATGCATAAAAGTCTAGTGTTTCGTTGTTTCATCATATATCATCTTAAGTGCAGACATCCACATTTGGCATCTTAATCAGTCCCTGTTGACTTTGTTCATGCTGCACAGACAGAAATCACCAATGTGAACACCTTCTAAGAAGCCAAAGATGGTACTATGCAGAGGCTTAACATCTCCATATAAATGGGGCACACTTCGCCACAACAGCACAAACCCAAAACTGAAATGGGCAGAGGAATGTATGCTCCAAGCATGTCAGTATCTATTCCTGTTAGTGGGTTAGGCTTTGTCTCCATATTGCCTTTTGCAACAAAAGTAACAAAATAAAACAAAATGAAATAAAACACACACACACACACACACACATCAGAATGTATATAAAAAAGGTTCACATGCCCCTATGGAGTTGGTGCTAAAAAAAGTATTCTGTAAGGTAAATCCGCCAGACCAAGGGACAGTAACAGTAATTCTGTTGGACGGTATTCTAGCGGACCTACTGCCAGAATACCGCCCAACTCATAATGAGGCCCATTGTCTGTTTACCAAATGATACACCAGGCACTGCCACCATTTACCCATCATAAAATTCAAGCTATGTGTTGAAGACATGTCAAACTGGAGGAAGATAGTGAGTGCTCACCCATTAGATCGCAAGGGCCTAAGTTGACTCCTACTGTAGTGTACCATGAGTGATTATTGGAGCTCAGCCACAGGGGAAGAAATGATGGGTTTTCTGGCTTGGGAGTCGTTTGATCCGAGTGTCCATGGATCTTTTGAACCAGTCAGCTCCCATGAATAAACACTAATTACCTTAACTGAGACACGAGGATTCCTATTACTGTGACAAAATAGTTGTGGCCACCTTCCTTCCTCTTCATTGAAGGCTTGTTTAACCATACAACAGATACAAAAGGGAGGAAAAAACAGTAACTAATGGTCCCAAGACGTGTTTCAATCAAAGTAGTATTGCTAAGAAATGTATTTTCTTCATAACTGGGCAAAAGCAGGTTTGGCTGAAGAGCAATGGTGGTCAGACTGAGCACTGGATAACTCCAGGGGCCTGGGCGGAAGAGCAATGGTGGTCAGACTGAGCAGTGGATACCTCTAGGGGTCTGGGCTGAAGAGCAATAGTGGTCAGACTGAGCAGTGGATAACTCCAGGGGCCTGGGCGGAAGAGCAATGGTGGTCAGACTGAGCAATGGATACCTCTAGGGGTCTGGGCTGAAGAGCAATAGTGGTCAGACTGAGCACTGGATAACTCCAGGGGCCTGGGTGGAAGAGCAATAGTGGACAGACTGAGCAGTGGATAACTCTAGGGGCCTGGGCTGAAGAGCAATGTGGTCAGACTGATCAGTGGATAACTCTAGGGGCCTGCGTGACATAAAGTGCAACCTTGATGGGCACTTTAGGCTTTTGGGCACGCAATTGTTCCCTGCTGATGGGCAATTTTGCACTGACATTTACATTGACTTGCCAGCGTAAGAATGGCGTGGAACTGAGGGACATCAGCTCTCACTGATAAGGGAAAGAATCACATTTTTCACTTTTTGGTCCATGTAAATATTGGTGAAGAATTACCTGTGCCCTATACAAGATTGCCCTTAATATGTGTATAGGCTTTTTGGTGCCCAATTATGGCCTGATGATGGGCAATTTTGCAATTTCATTTACGACTTGCCAGGGTAAGAATAGCATGGAACTCAGTGACCAGCGTGTATATATCAGCTGTAACCGATGCAAGAACCACATGTGTCTCTTTTTCATTTGCACGACTTGCCAGGGTAAGAATAGCATGGAACTCAGTGACGAGCGTGCAGCTATCAGCTCTAACCGATGCAAGAACCACACGTGTCACTTTTTCATTTGCACGACTTGCCAGGGTAAGAATAGCATGGAACTCAGTGACCAGCGTGTAGATATCAGCTGTAACCGATGCAAGAACCACACGTGTCTCTTTTTCATTTGCACGACTTGCCAGGGTAAGAATAGCATGGAACTCAGTGACGAGCGTGCAGCTATCAGCTCTAACCGATGCAAGAACCACATGTGTCACTTTTTCATTTGCACGACTTGTCAGGGTAAGAATAGCATGGAACTCAGTGACCAGCGTGTAGATATCAGCTGTAACCGATGGAAGAACCACACGTGTCACTTTTTCATTTGCACGACTTGCCAGGGTAAGAATAGCATGGTACTCAATGACCAGCGTGTAGATATCAGCTGTAACCGCTGCAAGAACCACATGTGTCTCTTTTTCATTTGCACGACTTGCCAGGGTAAGAATAGCATGGAACTCAGTGACCATCGTGTAGATATCAGCTCTAACCGATGCAAGAACCACAAGTGTCACTTTCTGGTCCGTGCAAATATTTGTGCTCAATTGCCTATGTCCCACACAACATTGCCCTTCATATCTCCAATGTGAAGGGCCAAGCCCCTGGGTCTTGACTCAGGAAGATGTTTGTTGTTGTATTCTCGTTATGTTGCAGGTAATTTTCGGTTACATGTGATTACAACGAATAAAAAATATTTAGTTAAAATTAACGAAAACAAAATATCATTTGTTTTAAAAATTGGGTCGGGGCCGCCTACCCCGAAGTCCCCATTTCCACACGCTTCTAAACCTAACCCTTTACCCCTAAAGCCCATATATTTATTTTTCGATATTGTTTTCATTAATATTTCATTCGTTATTCTTTTTTCGTTATAATCACTCGTTATAATCACTACATACCGTTATTTTCTTGCATCCATTGATTGATGTGGCTGTGGCAGGACTGCAGTCCATCGCATTCATCTGACCTCCTAAGAAATAAGTAATTTTCAAGAGTGTAATCTGCGTAGGATTTTCAAGTATTAAATCATTTAATATGCCATTTAAAGAGATCAGGTAAATATTAAAAATAACTGGTGACCGGGCACCCCTTTGGGGTGAGGGTAATCATACAGGATTTGAGCTTGCTACACATGATCAAGTGTGTTTTTCCTTCCTGAAAAGATCAGAACCAAAAGGTTGACTGTGTAGGACCCATTTTGTATTGTATTTGGTTATCTAGCGCTCTTTCCCCATTTATATGGCCTCAATGCGCTTTGTGGTTGGAAAACCCTCAGTGACCATAGTCAATGTGCTGGAGCGTTTTAGGGGGTCATTACAAGCTTGGCGGTAAGGGGTTAATGGCACCGGTAATGGTGCGGATGCCGCTAACCCCTTACCGCCCTATTACGAGTCTGCTTGCGGGACCCGCAAAGGGCGCCTGGTAAAACCAGGTGTCCTTAGCGGGTCCCGCTAGCAGACCAGGGAGATAACAACGGACCCGTTATTAACGGGCCCGTTGTTAGCTCCCTCCCCATTCCCATTGAGCCCTATGGGGGCTCGAATGGGAATGGGGATGGGTTCCCTGAATGGGGAAATACTGGGTCCTCCAAGGTTGGAATGGCCCGGTATTTCCCCATTCAGGGAACCCGGACCAGGTATGTGGTATGGGGGTAGCCATGGCGCTAAAAGCGCCATGGCTACCTCCATACTCGTAATGACCCCCTTAGATTTGGAGATACATGTGTTCATTTTCGCGGGGTCTAGGACTTAGGTGGCTGGCTAGGCTCGACTAAGCAGCCCAAAAAAGGTCAGTCACGTGGGTGGGCGCTGTTGGTGTTTTACAATAGAGTGCTATTGTTGAAGAGTCGATCTGTGGCCAGATATACCAAATTTGTTTTTGTTGGTAGTCGCTGTATGCTAGTGGCAGAGGTGTTGAGGTATGTCAGGTGTTTCAGTGTGGACCCCCATGTGCGCTGCTATACCGGATGGGCATAGTCATAGCTGTATTCTACGGTGCATGGATGTTTGGACGTGCTTGCGCCTGTGTCCACATATGAAGTGTAAGGTATACGTACCATAGGCTTCGATGTTGTTCGACTGCAGAGATCTTTGTTCAGTGTGGATGGCATGGTCTCATTATTCGTGGTCTCTCTGGTGCGAGAGTCTGAGCAGTGAGGGCGAGTGATTTTCTTCCGGTGTGCGACAGCAGAAGCTGCTGGCTTCCCTGGTGTATTTGTCAGGTAGGAATGTTGTTGTTCATGGGGCGATAGTTTGTCAGGGTGAGCCGATGCGAATGCTGTCATTGTTCGTGTTGTAGTTATGATATGATATTTTTTTTATAGCGTATTTATGGTGTTTCAAATCGCAACGAGGCATGGGAAGGGAACAAGAGGGAACAAGACAACGATCTTACTAGGCCCATTGACATTGAGATTGCGCAAGTGGCAGGGAGAGCAAAAAAGGGAGAAGTCCCAGGGGAAGGGGAGGGGGAGAAGTACAGGACATATGATCTACAAAACACAACAAAACAATAGAAAATATAAATAAAAAGGAAGTGCAGCCAGCAAGTGGCAGTGCAAGGGACAAGTGCAGACAGCATGTAATTGGAAAGTGCAGGTAAGGGGACTATAGGGTACAGAAAAAGCCCCAAAATGCAATGTTGCCAGGTGGCAGTGCGGGTGTGCAGCTGGGGGGCAGGGACCAGGGCCCGAGGTTCTGAGGGCAGCCAGGTAACCAGAGCATTGACAGACAGGAGATCAGCAAGGAAGAGGAAGAGAGAAGGCAGAAGCAAAGAGGAACATCTTGAGCAGCTTCCGGAACCTGAGATAGTTCTGCTCAAGTTTCACAGAGGCAGGGAGGCTGTTCCAGAGGGAGGCGCCTGCCGAAGAGAGAGAACTGACCCCAACTCGTTGCTTGAAAAAGTGACTGACCCTCAAGGAGTTGGAGGTGGAGGAGCGAAGTGATCGAGTAGGAAGATACTTCAGAATGGAAAGCTGGAGATATTTTGGTCCCTTGTGGACAATGCAAAGGGTCTTGAACTTGACCCTTGCAGCCACAGGGAGCCAATGGAGAGAGTTCAGTGCTGGAGAGATATGGTCCCTGGGCTTAAGGCCAAGGACACGTCTCACAGTCCTGTTCTGGATGAGCTGCAGTGGTTGGGGACTAGAGGCAGGAAGATTTAAAAGAAGGCTATTACAGTTGTCAAGCCTAGAGAGAACTAGAACTCTAGATACAGTGAGCTTCTGGGGGAAGGCGAGGGAAGGAAGAATACCTCTGAAGAGGTGCAGTTGGTGGGTCAACTTCTTAGAGACGTCAGAAATGTGAGGAGAGAAGGAAAGGGAGGAGTCAAAGTTAACCCCCGAGGTTCTTAGCCTCAGAGGTCAGAGCAGGAAGAGGGCCAAGGGAGGCAGGCCAGAAAAGTGGTAGGAAAGAGGGGTCCTGGTGTGCCAATGAGGAGGATCTCCGTCTTGCTTGCATTCAGGCAGAGATCATTGGTGGCGCACCACTCCTGGATTGTAATCAGACAATCCAGTATGAGAGAGGGAGAGGAGGGGCAGAGGGGAGCCTGAAGGTGAACTGGGTGTCATCCGCATAGCACTGGAAATTGGAGCACAGAGCAGTAATGTGGGGCCGAGAATTGCCAGGTATTGGTTGAAAAACCAGACAGAGAGGTTAGACCCCTGGGGAACACCACAGGTGGAGAGAGAGATAGAGGAGAGGAAGTACTCAAGTTAGACCTGGGAGGGTCAGTCAGAGAGGAAAGAAGTCAGCCAGGCCAGAGCCCGATCAGTGATACCCAGGTTACCACAATGCTTGGTGAGCAGGATGGCATGGTTGACCATATCAAAGGCAAAAGAGAGATCAAGTAGGATGAGAACAGAGGGGAGATTAGAATCAAGGTTAGAGAACAGGTCTTCATGGCTGTTCAAGAGAGCAGTTTTCATGCTTCTGGCTGCTCTGAAGCCAGACTGATGGTCATGGAGACAACAAACAGATTCAGTGTGAAGATTTAGCTGGGAAATGGCCAACTTTTCCAGGAGTTTGCCCAGGAAGAAAGTGATAGAGATAGGGCGGTAGCTAGCTGGAAGGGAGGGATCGGCTGAGGGTTTCGTGAGAAGAGGGTGCAAAAGAGAGTGCTTCAGTGGGGAAGGGAAGGTTCCAGAGGTGAACGAGTGGTTGTGGAAGTCGGCCAAGGCTTTAGCGAGGATGTCAATGTGGTCCTTGATGGTTTTGGAAGAACAGGGAAGAACCTGTTTAGAAGAGGTTTTCATAGATCGGACTTGTCTTGAAACCTCATCAGGGGAGAAGGTCTGGCAAAGGGACGACAAAGAGGATGTCAGTGAGGGTCTGCCAAGAGGAAGCTCTGGTGTAGGTATCAGCGATAGTGAGGCCTGGGTTGGAGACCAGGATATCCTTTTTGAACTTCCTCCTACCAGACTTAGTGAGAAGGGAAGGATAGTCGATAGAGAAATAGTTGGAGAAGATAGGAAAAACAGAGATCACCATAGGTGAAGAGGGGGGAGATAGGAGAGCGGAGAGAGGGTGGAGACACAGGGGATGAACAGAGGAATGGGTGCAAGCAGACGAGGCGGAACTTGACTTGAAAAACATGGCAGGTAAAACACAGTGGTCACTGGGCGCAGCTAAGTACAAAGTAAAGCAGGCAGGTAGAACACAGTGTCACTGGGCGCAGCTAAGTGCAAAGTAAAGCAGGTAGGTAAGACACAGTGATCACTGGGCGCAGCTAAATACAAAGTAAAGCAGGCAGGTAAAACACAGGGGTCACTGGGACAGCTAAATACAACGTAAAGCAGGCAGGTAAAACACAGTGGTCACTGGGCGCAGCTAAGTACAAAGTAAAGCAGGCAGGTAGAACACAGTGTCACTGGGCGCAGCTAAGTGCAAAGTAAAGCAGGTAGGTAAGACACAGTGATCACTGGGCGCAGCTAAATACAAAGTAAAGCAGGCAGGTAAAACACAGGGGTCACTGGGACAGCTAAATACAACGTAAAGCAGGCAGGTAAAACACAGGGGTCACTGGGCGCAGCTAAATACAAAGTAAAGCAGGCAGGTAAAACACAGGGGTCACTGGGCTCAACTTAATACAAAGTAAAGCAGGCAAGTAAAACACAGGGGTCACTGGGTGCAGCTAAATACAAAGTAAAGCAGGCAGGTAAAACACAGGGGTCACTGGGCTCAACTAAATACAAAGTAAAGCAGGCAGGTAAAACACGGTGGTCACTGGGTGCAGCTAAATACAAAGCAGATGGAGATGCAATGCAGATGGAGTGATGGAGGGAAAGTCAGAGGGGTGGGACGTGGTAATATGACTAACCCACACGGAGGAGAAATGTCACAAAGAGTTCAGCAGGCATTGAGGGTATTGAGGGCTGGTGAATCAGTTCGCTTTCCAGGTCATCACGTCATCAGTTGGAGGAGGAGTCAGGTTTATTGTGGTGTGCCCCAGCGAATGCTGCTTGCTTCCATGCAGTATTTATTATGTAGGAGTGTTGTTGTGCATGGGGTGACAGTTTTTCAAGGTGAGCTGCTGCAAATGCTGTTAGAATCAGAGCTGTGATAGGTGTATGGGAATGTGTAGTTTAGAGACGGGGAGCAGTTGGGAAGTGA
Source organism: Ambystoma mexicanum (assembly GCF_040938575.1). Lineage (NCBI taxonomy): Eukaryota > Metazoa > Chordata > Amphibia > Caudata > Ambystomatidae > Ambystoma > Ambystoma mexicanum. The sequence goes on along the minus strand of NC_090939.1, from coordinate 235,105,354 downwards.
CATGTTTTTAGGTCCTTTCTGAATTTCAGGTGATTTTCAGTGTTGCGAACGTGTAGGGGTAGGGAGTTCCAGATTATTGGTGCTTGGACCGAGAACGAGGACCGGCCAGCCTGGAGGAGTTGTGAGGTGGGACCACAAGGCGATATGCTGTGTGAGATCTGAGATTCCTCGAGAGCTGGTAGGGCTGGATTTTATCTTGAAAGAATTCCGGGCCAGTGTTGTGGATGGCGAAGTGGGTGATGCACATGGCTTTAAAGGTAGTGCATCGACCAATCACAATCCAAGAGAGAACTTTAGTGTATGTCTGATGTGTTCTCTGGGGGGTAGGTTAATGAGCAGGCATGCTGCCTTGTTTTGTACTCTATGGAGTTTCCCTAGTTGAGATGCTGGAGCGCCTAAGCAGAGGGAGTTTGTGTAGTCTAGGCGGGATAGGATGATAGAGTTGATGGACGAAAAATGATGGGGATAGGTGAGGTGAGGGAAAATATGACTGAGAATCCATATATGGAAGAAACAGGTTTTAGATAGGGAGGTGGTGTGTTGGGTGAGGGATACGTTTGTGTCCAGCGTGCTTCCAAGGTATTTTACCACGTTCGAAGTTGCCACTATGTCACCCAGTCATTTAGTACTGGATGTTCCGTGGCACCACGCATATTCCAAGGCCATTAAGAGTGCAGACAGTATCGATAATATGCCTCCTCGCATCCTTCATCTTTCATGCATTGAAATCGGAAAGACAAGTTAGCATAGGCCAGCCATTGGCTAAGATTGTCAGACTTGGGAAAGAGGGGAGGGGGTTATCATAGGGGTAATGTCACCTTTGTTGAGATGTAAGGGGTTGACCTCCTTTGTTGAGGTCTAGATTGGCGGGTTTCAGCATGGCAGGGTCAAAAAGTAGGGTGTACTGTTTTATCAGCCACGCTGGATTGGCAGACACATTTGTAGGTTTAAGGCCTTTGATGGAATTGACATGAGAGTGACAAATTGCATTAGAATGAAGAAGTGTTGTTGGCCACAGGGGAGTGTGCTGCTTTTGCAGTCACATCTAGCCCAGATCTAAGGTCGACGTTTTCATGAATGAAAAACGAATTGAGTTCCTAACCAAATGTAATGAAATGGGGTTACTCCCTGGAAGCAATGTTTAAGGTTGGTTAGGGTGGGAGGTGGTCAGTTGGAGACAAAGGTCTCGAGTGTTTAGCAACTTTTTCGTCAGAAGCAACCCAGATGCTATTTTGCATCATCAATGACTGGATAGCAGTACATCACTATTTAAATTCTAGACCTAAAAACATGCTTGTTCACAGAAGGTAATTTGTCATCTAAGGTTACACATACAACACAAAAGGGCATATATTGAACAGTGCATATTCTTTCTTTAATGAGCTGCCATTGTTAGTGCTGGGAGAACTAGTTTGGGATAATCCGAACCACTGGTAGTTTAGGACGTTAGGGACCCGATGAACTTCTCACACTTTTCTGGAGCGTTCTCTAGAAACATTTCAGATAACACAGGGATACAAAATGTGGACCTTGCCAGGGATGGAAGGCTGCTGCCATACCCTACAGGGCTGTATAGCATGCTTCACTGCCCTACTGTGGCCTGGGATGACCCTACAGATTTAAAGGTGTATTAAATGTATGACCATTTTGGAATGTTGGGTGGAGGGAGGGCATTGTGAGTAGAAGGAGATTGAGGAGTTCTAAGGGGTGATTTGGTTTGGTGCAGTGGGCTAGTTTGCAAGCCCATAACTCTCTAGAGAATATTTGTATGCCGCTGAACTTTGTCATGCATGGATATTGGTGTATCACTTTAGGGCAGCGGTCTTCAAACTTTTTTGGCCTGGGCCCCCTAAGCAAAGTTTGGGCAGGCCGGGCCCCCGCAAAAGTGCCAGATGGACAGTATGTAGAAATCGCTATGAACTTTTGCGTGCCGTCCCCGCACCCTACTCCCAGTACAGACCCTGGGCTCTCACCACCCTACTCCCACCACTATCCCAGTGCTGCCGCCCATCCTGCTCCCACCACAGTCCCATAACACAAGCATACACACATCCATACACATTTAAATAAAAAATAAATCTCCATAAACGTATCTTCTGCACGGGCCTGCGCGTGGTTGCTAAAATGCCCCGCTCCAGGTTGCTCTTCCCGTATGTGCGAAGAGGCGCAGGAGCACCCCCTCGCACATACATAGATGCAGTGCCCCAGCTGGCATTTCCAATGAGCTATGCAAGGCTGGTGAAGCAAAACACCCCCAGCGTTGCATGGCTCGGTGATCATGTGCGGCTGGGGACATGAACCCGTCAAAGCCAAACAGTGTTTCCCTTTGACAGTTCAGCCAGCCCCGGAGCACTCCCTCAGCTGGAAAAAGCAGCTGAGGGAGTGCACAGTGTTTCACTGGGCTGGCTCCTTGGCTCCTCCATAATGGGTGAGGTGGCCAGTGGGTGGACGCCCCCTAACCCATTATGGATGAGCCAGTAGGCTTGGACTGGCCTATAGAGCAATAGGGCTATGACCGTACCAAAAATGCAAAATGCTAGTGTAGGCCAGTCAAAATGGGCCACTTTTTTGGCCACTGTGGGCCAGTTTAAGGAGTTACTTCACTATGCAGCAAGTAGTTTTGACCATTGTTACTGAATAAATATTCTTTAAATATCACAATTTGTTTATGTTTGAACAAAAAACAATCCCTTGGGTATTATTCAAACAGTCTGTGACTAAAGGACTGAATATCCATTTGCAACTGCTGGCCATTTTTTCATTGGTGCCTAAGATCGTTTTATGGCCCAGTCTGACCATGTGAGCTGCCACTTCCCATTTCCTCCAATCTAAAAAAACAAAATATATATTTTTTTTAACACATTTCATGCTGGGCTCTGGCGCCCCCCCTGGGATGCGGCGGCGACCCTTCCCCCCTCCCCCCGCCCTCTCCCGGGGTGGTGTCGCGCTCCACAGTTTGAAGACCTCTGCTTTAGGGGAACTTTCACAACATTGATCATTGCAAACGTGGCAGACTCTGCGTTAACTCACTGATCCCCTTCCCCCCAACCTTGAGACATTAGATGTGCGTTACTAGGAAGAAGGCAGCCGCCTTAAGGAGCATGGGCAAGGTGCCAGGGCACTAATGAGGGGCTTCTGCCGCCTACTGGGAATGTGAAGGTATTTCAGGCCCAAGTGCACGTGAGCTTCTGTCTTTCAGAGTTTGCATGAAAAGCCAAAGCACGACAGCATTACTCCTGATCTGTATTTTTCTGCTTCAGAAAATCGGCATTTCTGAAATGAAAGCTCATTCAAGCAGCTCTGCTCACTGCCATGGTGTTGTCTGTTTAACATTACTGCTAATTTTCCTCAAATTAACCACAGCTTTATAGTTATTTTTCACATGCTTCCTTCAAACCAAGTCTCTTATTCCTGGCAGAGTAACCTCCCGCCAATCTGTTTAGAATTTGGAGGCATTTTTGAGCAATCCATTCCTCAGTGTTTTTTTTTTTTAATAGGCTACTGTAGGAACATTTAGTTTCCAAAATGCTGTGTATCTCCTGAGAACAGATGCTGGGTTTGTAAGCAGTGTTTACACAATCAGAGCAAACATTGCTTGATGCGAAATATAGAAATTACACTTGGCTTGAGTCCTCGTAATCCACATTTCTGAAGTCTAGTCCATGTGCAAGAATGTAGTCTCTCTGGGCCTTCAAATGTGCAGACTGTGCAAATCGTACTGGTGTGTGTGGTGAAGATGTCAGGCTGTTCTATGCGGCAATGCGTAGAAAGGTGGCAGTCTAGAGTTCCCTTGCATCGCCGGTTGGCTCTCTATAGGGACTCGTGCATGTTGATGTCAATGGAATGAGTTAACAATGAAGAGCCTCTTCACTCCAAATAGTGCTTTAAATGGAGAAAAAAGATCAGTTAATCACCAATTTAGCCTTTCAGTGGGCGGGGCGCTCCTCTACTAAGGTCCATACAGTGTTCTTGTCAGGGGCCAAGTCCTAAACATTTAAGTACTGCAACTCATCAACAAATGCAATGAGATGTGTCGTCATCACAAATGAGCATCTAAAGGTCAAATATGCACATTTCATTAAATTGGCTTCGCATAACCACACAATTTGTAAAGGGTGAATGGCAAAATCAACATACACACAAAACCAAGAGAGGATATTTTCTTCTAATCGTTTCTTTGAAAACGTTAAAATGTGTGCATATTTACAACTCCAAGAACCAATACAAATGTTTTCCATGGAACATGCAGGACTGAAATGGGACATTTCACCTTTGTTATTCATCAGGTTATATAGTGCAGTGGTGAAGTGTCCGGCCTGCAAACATGACTGCGATCCCTGAGGTCGCTTTAATTCATAGAAGACGTTCAATGTGTCTCATTTTAGCTGGGGGGGGACAGAGTCCACCCTCTGAAAAAGGGGGGTGGACCGCGTGTAGCCTCAACTCGGTCACTGGATCTTGTGCTGCGGCCCTGATGACCTGTTCCCGTTTCTTTTCATCTCAGTGTGTCGCTTTCCATTTGCATAGTTCTCTATTTGTCTGTCTTCCTCTCTCCTCGTGGCTCGCTCTTAGTCTCTCAATCCCTATTTTCGCCACCCTTCGTATTGATCTCTGCCCACTCATCGCCCCTCTTACCCCGCTCCAGTCCTGTTCTCTTGTTCATGCTCACTTTTTTATCAAGCCTGTGCCTTCGGTAGTATGGCACTCTGAAACACCTCATTCAGTGATGATTCCAAACAAATTGTCAGTATACTGGTTCACTCGTAAGTCATTCTGTCATCCTAACAAAGCCATCACTTAAAGACATTCCTCTGTCACAGACGAATTTTGCCCTGTTTTGGAGGCAGCATTGCAATGTGCACAGGTTGGCAGGCTTTGTAACAAAGGAGCATCAGAAAGAATAACTAATAGCAAATTAATAGCAGTAATGCATGGGAGAACAAGGATGCACAACAAGAAAAGCCACTCCTAGACTCTCCCATTCCTCAAAGGAACCCTGTCGAGGGTCACTGATGGAACACATAGCATATAGGTGGCAACCTGGCTTCAAATATGCTCATCATAAGCTATGCATTGTTGCGTAGTGACTACGCGGTTGATACACATGCGTGAGCGGGACCGAGGCTCGCGCATGCGCAGTTTTGAATAAAGACGGTCCTCTGGCAGTTCGAGCGGGGGACCCGAGCAGAACACACGCGTCCTGCGTGGTTCCTGGTGTGCATGTGCCTGAGTGTGTGTGAGTGCCGGTGGGGGCCCTGGGCAGCCCCCCACCTTCTAACACTGGCGACGAGGAAGCTCAGGAGCGTCCTGTACCCGCTCTGACGGCATCGGAGTGAGAATTGATGCTCCGTGTCATCTCAAAATCACGCGTACGGCCGGTGGCCATTTTGTGTCATCAGGGATTGCAGCGGTTGCGGCCTGAGAGGGTGCTCGTGCGCCGGCTGCGATCCCCTCTGGTGCCGGGATCACGCCTTCACCATCAAGTGCCATTGTGAGTACTGCTGATCGCCAGCATGGGGGAGGAAGGAGAGGATGAGGGTGCCCTTGCGCCCATCCCACGCAGAATGCACAGCACACTAGCCCCCATGCCCGAATTTGACACCACGGCCCACCCTCCAAGCTGGTGCCGAAATGGCTCCTGTGGGTCAAGCAACTGGAAATGCTTTTCAGGGCCTCTGGGGAAGAGGATGACGATGCCAAAATTGCCATCATGGTGTATTCTGCAGGCACGGAGGTGCACAGAATGTATGACTCTCTCAACATCCCGGTGGTCACGTATGACATGGTGAAGCAAGCCCTATGAGATCATTTTCTGGCCATGGCCAGCATGGAATTTGATAGATTTGTCATGGACGCGGAAAGGCAGCATGAAGAGGAATCGCTGGACCAGTTCTGTGCGCGGCTGAGACACCTGGCAACCTCCTGCAGGTGAGTGAATGAGGAGGAGATGGTCCGTAACCAGCTGTTGCAGTGGTGCAGTTCTGGGAAGCTAAGAAGGCAAGTACTGAGAGAGCCTGGTCTGATCCTGCAGGAAATCCTGGACACGGGGAGAGCTTACGAGCTGGCCGAGGCCAGGGGGGCGAAGATGGATGCAGCCATGCACTCTGGCAAGGGTGAAGAGGCGTTTGCCATTGGACGCTCTGCCCCAGGGAGGGGGAGTGCCCGGCAAAGTCGAGGGTCTGCGGCCGGTGTGACACACCAGGACATTATGTGAGGGTGTGCAGGGCTACCGTGCTGGTAGCAGCCTCGAGAGGACGAGCGAGAGTTGGCAGGAGCAACACTCGGAGGGTGAGGGGCGTGTCGGCTGTCGAGCAAGGCATGCAGGACCTGAACATTGCAGAGGAGGAGATGGAGGAGGAAGAAATCTTCTTCATCTCAAGCATCGCCAAGGGCCCCAGAGGAAGCCGGCAACCAACATGTACGGTAAACATCAGGGAAGTCCCCACCCCAGTCCTCATAGATACGGGGTCGTCGGTTTGTGTGTTAGCAACTGACCATTATGAAGCACTCCCTGGCCCGCCCGAGTTGGCAGAATCCACAGCGTGGATATATGCATTTGGAGGTGACTCGTCACTCCCCATTCAGGGGGTGTTCATAGCGCCGGTGTCCCATGGGCAGAGCAAGATAAAAGTGAGGTTCTTCGTCACCAGCGTGAGCCCGCACTCTGCAGCGTTTTGACATGATCTTCCAAGGCATTGGAAAGCTAATGGCCGACCCCATACAGCTTCACATCGACGGGTCGGTGAGGCCAACAGCGCTCAAGCATCGCCGCATCCCGTTCCTTTTGTGGGCGCAGGTGGAGAAGGAGCTACAGACGATGGTCGACTTAGACATCATCGAGAGAGTGGAAGGACCCACCCCTTGGGTCTCGCCAATAGTGGTGGCCCCAAAGCCGAAACAGCCTGGGGCAGTCCGCATCTGCGTGGACATGAGGCTACCCAACCTGGCGATCAAAAGGGAACGTCACCTCATGCCCACCCTGGATGACATTGTCGGCGAGCTGCAGGGGGCGAGAGTGTTCTCTAAACTGGACTTGAGGTCTGGCTACCACCAGCTGGAGCTTCACCCCGAGTCAAGATACATTACTACCTTTACGACTCACGAGGGGCTGTATCAGTTTAAGAGGCTCAGCTTCGGGGTCTTGTCGGCAGCGGAAGTCTTCCAAAATGCCATCAGGGGAGCCCTGTCGGGACTTAAAGGAGTGATCAACATGTCAGACGACATCCTGGTGTTCGCGAGGTCGGAGGCGGAACACCTAAAGCGCGTGGAAAACACCCTGGAAAGGCTCTGCGGCCTTGGGCTGACTCTCCACAAACAAAAATGTGAGTTTTTGAAAGACCGGCTGGAATTCTTTGGCTTTGTGTTCCACACGGGGGGCATCTCCCTGGATCCAGAGAAGCTGAAGGACATCCAGGAGGACGCCCCGCCGGGGTCGCCCACGGAAGTCAGGAGTTTCCTGGGGATGGTCAACTACTGTGGATGATTTATTCACGACTTGGCCTCCCTGTCGGAACCCTTGCGGGCACTGACCAGAAATTATGTGGCCTGGAACTGAACCGGGAAAGAACAGAGGGCGTTGGCTGCCATCAAGAACGCTCTGTCGGGGCAGGAGACGATGGCCTACTTCAATCCGGACCGGGAGTCGGAGATCGTGGTGGACACCAGCCTGGTTGGACTGGGGGCGGTTCTCATGCAGGCGGATCCCCAAGGGACCATGCGGCCCATCGCATATGCCAGCAAGTCTCTCACCGAGACCGAGAGGCGCTATTCACAGATCGAGCGCGAGGCCTTGGCTATCCTATGGGGCTGCAAACACTTTCATATTTACATTCTGGGGAAGCCCGTAGTGGTCGTGACGGATCACAAGCCCCTGATCCCGATCATGTCCGGGGCATCGTCCAAACCACCACCGCGCATCGAGAGATGGATGCTCTCGCTGATGGAGTACGGGGTCAAGCTGATGTATCGTCCTGGCACGCACAATCCAGCGGATTATTTGTCCCGACACCCGGGCGCTGGGCGGCCTAGGGACTCGGCGGAGGTGGCGGACTGTGTTGAGGCGGTTCAACTGGTGGTGGAGGCGGCGCTGCCCGTCGCCCTAGCGCGCCAGGAGATTGCAGATGAATCGAACGCAGACGATGTGTTCTTGAGGATCAAGGAGGCCGTGTCAAGTGGGGAATGGCGCAAAGTGTTGATGAACAATGCCAGAAAGGGCGACGATGCACAAAATGACTTGAGGGTGCTCTGGAAGGCCCGTCATGAGCTCTCGGTGGTCGAGGACGGTCTACTGCTGAGGGGGCACCAGATAGTTATCCCGCGCGCTCTGGTGGGCAAAGTGTTGCAGTTGGCCCACAAGGGACACCAGGGGACGGCAAAGACGAAGGCACGTCTCCGTTTAAAAGTGTGGTTCCCGGATCTAGAGAGCAGGGTGGACGAATTTGTGCGGGCTTGCATTCCATGCCAGGCGGCGAGTCCGGTGGAGAGAGGGCCGTCCATTCAAGCCATGGAGAGGAGTGAACGCCCGTGGGGGATTGTGCATGCAAACTTCGGGTCCACGGGCCGAGGAATGTACTTTCTGGCAGTGACGGACCAGTGGTCCCGCTATCCCGAGGTGGAGCTGGTTGAGTCCACGGCGAGTGACCACACCATCCTGGCCATGTAGAAAATGTTTGCCACCCATGGTTTCCCTCTGGAGATCTGTTCGGATAACGGGTCGCCGTTCCAAGGGCAGCAGTTTGCTCGCTACTGTGAGGAAAGGGGGATAAAGCACCAGAAAGTCACCCCACTCTGGCCCAGGGCCAATGGGGAGGTGGAACACTTCATGCGGACGCTCAACAAGATCTTCCGCATATCGCTGAATGGAGGGGAAGACCTACGGCGCAACCTGTTTGACTTTCTGCGGGAGTATCGCACGACCCCACATCAATCTACTGGGGTCGCGTCGGAGGAGGCCCTCTTTAAATGGGTACCCCGAGGACTGTTGCCCGAAGTGGAAGGTCGGTGTCCGGGGGAGATCGACAACAACCGGGTGCGAGCAGAAAGGGCTACCTGGAACGAGAGTGAGACTGCTCGGCGAAGATTACCAGAGAAGGCGATTGCAGTGGAGGACACCGTGTTGGTGTGAAACAGGAGGCCGGAAGGAAAACTGTCGTTGCCCTATGAGGCACAGCCGCTGGGGGTGACCCACGTCAAAGAGTCTATGATCACTGCCTGCGGCCAATGCACAAGGAACCGTCACGAGGAATGTGTCGTTCTTCAAGCGCATAGAGGCGGCGCCACATCCACAAGAGAGCGTCATGCAGGAGCCCGAACAGCATGCCGGATCGTCACTGAGGGACGATGGACCGCCCGAGACTCCAGGGACACCAGAGGTGCCCACAGCTGAGGCACGCAGGTACCCAAGCCGGGCGGGGCGCAAGCCGCCGCAGAGGTTCCAAGACTTTATTATGGACTCTGCCTCGTAACCGGTGTAAGACTGTTAGTTAAAGTTTGAAGTACTGTTGTTAATTGCATAAGTTGTTATGGTTTCTTGTTTTGGGGAAAAAGGAGGGATGTTGCGTAGTGACTACGGGGTTGATACACATGCGCAAGCGGGACCGAGACGGTCCTCCGGCAGTTCGAGCGGGGGAACCGAGCAGAACACACGCATCCTGCATGGTTCCTGGTGTGCGTGTGCCTGAGTGTGTGTGAGTGCCGGTGGGGGACCTAGGCAGCCCCCCACCATCTAACATGCATCATACCACGCCTAGGGTAAGGTGGGACATTAAAACACTCTTTCATAGAGCAGGACAATGTTGATGCCAGCAAGTCATTACGCTGCACCCAGAGCAGCACTGTGCAGCGCTGAAGCTGAGAAAGCACTCTGAAAAAGGAAACCCCCAAAGGAACTGGATACACTCGACAAATACACATTTAAGGGAAAGTAAGATTCCAATTGACTGAACATAATGGTAAAGTGAAGAGTTTCACTCATCATGTGGGGACCGATCTCTGCCCAGCCCAAGCAACTCCTGTGAGGCAGCAGCAGGAGCTGACATTAATGCATGCTCTCCTACAGTAAGCCCACCACACAAGTCCACCTGTCAGAAACAGAGCACAATACACGTCAGTATGGCAATTCGGCAAATTTGTGTGGTTTTAGGCCCTAAATGGGAGTGAATGGATTGTATATTATTTGTTGCTCATTTTATTAACTAGCTAAATAATAGAAAGAAGACTATACATGTAATTAATGTGTGTATTGTGCTACTTAAGAATTTAGATGTGTAAGAAGTATAACAATGTAACACCATATGTGACTCGTGTATATATGAAATGATTAGAAAATAATTGGCGATTTGTAGCTAAAACATGTGTTTATGAATTGTTTGTACACCTTTGGAAAAACGAATTAATTTTTCATATTGGAACAGGTCCACCTCTACATTTTTATGGCCCCTAGATTGGGAGAGATTATATCACCTCTATGTAAGGAACCATTTCTGGTGGTTTAACCGTAAATTTTGGTCTTCAGAACGGATTATCATTTCATCCCAGAGCCCTGCCTAAAATCTATCACTCGCATATTATTTTGCCTGCCTTTTTTCCTACTCCCACATCTGGTTGGATGAAGGTGGAGGCACTGTCTTGAAGTTAAGAGAGCAATTCTAACCTAGTATATGTTGAAAGCTCTGATCAGGACAGAAAGTCTGATAGCTTGTCCTTAAACACCAGTCATTAAGGGGAAGGAAAAAGACAACAGTGGTCTCCATCAGTAGATGGACAGGACAGATATTTCCCTGGTCTGGGTAGCTACACCTGTTATAGAACAAAGAGATTGCACACTACGGGAGGTATTGTACATCCATAAAAGAGTGGGCAGGGCTACACAATTATGTAAGAAAAAGTCTTCCTGTCATTATGGTTGGTGCTTCAAAAGTAAGCTCTGTGACAAGCAATAGTAGGACTAAGAGAAGTGAAGTGATATTTGATTTTTCTGGAGGGCAAAGCAGTAAATAGCACATGATGGGGCATTGTGAAACTGATATTGTCATTGGTTTCACAGCCATAACTATTGTGGGATATTTTGACCCACTCAGCTGTGCTATGCTACATCACTTTACTGCATTTGTGCAAGAAACAGCACAAAATGGCTGGCCTGACTCCTGTGCGTGCCAAGATCTCTAAACTGCATTTTGGCAATAACCAAAAAATGCCCTGCCACACACATTTCAGGTGGGGTGGAACAGAGTACTCACTGCAGGAATGTGTCAGTGTGCTCTGCAACAATTAACATGAAGTGAAGTGAAAGAGGCAGCATTATTTTGCTAAAAACACAAAATGCCTCTTTAAAATGTCACTTTTTCAACCTTCAAAGTGCTGTTTGGCGCTAAATCCATAATTTCTCATGACCACTGTGATTAAAAAGGACCTGCAATGCCCAGGATAATCCATTGTGTCTCAGAGGAACCGGGCCTCATTTGAATGACAGCTCCTTTCAAAAGTATCTTTGGAAAAGCAACCAGGGACTGTGTTTTCATTTTACACAGGAAACACAGCTAAAACTTTGCAAGTGTAACTAAAGAATCAGCTGTAAGAGAAAGACTCTAAACAGATGCCTGATACATGTTTCCATGCTGCAAACAACTCCAGCACTCAAGGAAAAAACTAGAACTGCACAAAGTGTACATTTGCTGCATATGAACACTGAATTTAAAGAAATAAGTTAAATGTGCTTTTTCCTGACTGAAGAGCAAAATCGCCTATTTAAAAGTATATTGTCGTGTAAAGGCAGGATCATTTAGAAATGTAAAAATATTTCTTGCTGGTAAAAGTGCTCCTATAAACTGTTTTAATTCCATAGGTTTAAAATCAAGATTTAAAAGGAGAAAAAAAAAGCTAAAACCCGGCTGAGTTGGTAAACTATATAACAAAAACAAAAAAAACTTGCTCTGCCAGTGCTAGCACTGAGAAAGGGTGACACCTCATAAACTGCTGGCACAGGAAAAGCTAATTGCTAGCTTGGAGGCTTTGAATACCCAGGACAATGTGACTTCCAAAGTCATCATCAGACATTCGTCTTTGCTCCAGGCTGAGACAATAGCAGGCTGAGACTCTCACCTTTCAAGTGGTAGGGGCAGTAAACTTCTGTCGAGAGAGGCCCTTCATCCTGCTTCAAAGGAATTGACATTTGCTTACAGTTGGGGGGGAAAAACTGATAAGTGACAATAGACTTCCTATTGGTTTAAAAAAAGCCTATTTTGTAACTAAACTTTCAAGAGATTTAACTTTGCAGCAATAATGAGGAAAAATATGAAAGTTGGTAGTTTTAAATCTAATGTTATGCTTTTTCTGTGAAGACTTGGTAGAACTCACTACTGCATAAGGAACAGAAGTTGTAAAGAATGACAGATTGTGGGGAAAGTATTGATATTGTGCACATAGCATTTTGTACACACATTCCAGGGGTAAATGCACATCTATGTACAAAATTGGGAAATTGTAGGCCAAATCTTTCATGGTTAAAAATGCCAAAATTTAGCACAAAGGCTAAACCAGGTCCCACAGATTTGGGGTTTGGATTGAAATGTGGCCCACAAAATATGTAACCTGTGCATCTGATTTTCTCAGAGGTCATAACTGCATAAATATGTATTTGTGGTAAAATTAGAATTTGGTTCTAGGAGCTAACGGAGGTTTCTAGGCATTGTAAAACTAACACCATAAACATGACGTCCTTTTCTGTGATCCAATCAGCGAAGAGCAAGACGGAAACTATGCTCTTGCCCAATTCTAGCCTTATGGGTATGGACAGTAAGTCAGTCCCTGCCATATACTTTAGTGATGTCATTTGGCATGGTAAATAAGGGAACCTGACAACACACATATAATGATTCGTGACTTTTTTCTTGATTTCCTGTGTGGCGTCCTGTTCCTGATTTCTTCATCCTACTAGATCCTGATTCCAGATGTCATTGCAAAGCCAAGGCCTATGCATTGCTGAACCCCTTTTCAGCTAGGCCACAAATCCTAAAAATCCCAAAAACCCAAGTGAAGCATCCTGATCCAACCTGGCTTGCTACTACTTCTAGATGCATGCCTGCAAACTTGCCATTCCCACTGATCTTCAGTCTCCAGTAACCAGAAGGGCCAGTCCAGTGCAGTCCAGTGCAGTCCAGCGCAGTCCGTTGACCAGAACCACCCACCTGATCCTGTTCCGCCCAATTTGCTGAGCTGTCCTTGGTTAGACCCGATCCGTGTAATGACCAGAACCCCTGACGGTCCAAAATCCTAAATTAAAGTGGACTGTGAGTATTAATAGGAATCATAGCAAACCATAGCATACTTTGCCTGGCCTTGTCCTATCCCATCTCTAAACCATCCTATCCTTACCGTAATAACTTGTAACATTTTCAGAATCCTTATTGCCATCCTGTCTTTGATTTAACTTGCTAGTCATTTTTATCTTGTGTAAATCTTAAGTTATCCATCCTACTTCGAGTGATCAGACTGGTTCTGACGGGATGAGCACTGGGGATTTGGTGTTGAAGTCATGAATCAACTCCAGAGCTTACTTTGTCCCTCCTTGGTATTCTAGCCGGAATGCTCTAGTCATAGAGTAAAACTATAGTAAATATTTTCTTGTCCAAACTGAGTTTCTTTTCTGTTTTCAATACCCGATTTTTCTAAAAACGCCTCTCATTCAACCTTGCATATCTCCATCAGTTTAATAGCTAGAGACTTCGTTTCAACTCCAGAGTGTACTTAAGACCAAAGCTACACCCCAAACTAAGAACTCGCACTCCAAATCACCCGTTTTTCTTACAAACCATTTAGTTAATTATAGGCGGGAATCCGCGTTTTTTTGCAAAGTTTTACATGTGTGACATGTGTGACTTTTGTTCTAAATTATTTTCAACCTTCCATTCAGATTCTAAGTGTTAACTTTTGCTCATACTATAGCTCATGATTGTTAGTATCTTTCCAATGTTGCTCCCATAGAGATTTGTACTGATCTAAGGATTTTTGCACACATTCATTGTTTTACACAGCCATTTCCGAAATGTCATTTTAAAAGCGTAAGATTTCAAATACGTTTTTCTCTCTTGTTTGGGGAGGGAAGGTTAGATTTGAACTCTGTTTTCTATTTTTTATTCCTGATTACCTGCTGCTTCCTTATATATATTTACAATTGTTTATTTGTGGGTTGATGAATATTGCAGAGGGAAATCCTAACTTAAATGCTATCTTTCCAAAACAAGCCAAAAGTGTTCTGTTTCTCTGGTGTTTTCCTTCTGTGTTGCTAAAGAGTGAATTTAAGTGCATTGCATACCTTTTTATCTGTTATTGTCACAACAATAGTGATTGCTGCTCCCTATTAAAAGTATATGTTTGATTTGAATTTTAAATAAATAAATAAATATTACCTTTACCAACCAGCCTGATTCCTGGTCCATTGTGACCTGGGGTATTTGAGAAGGGGCGTGATATGAGTGCTATATCACTCAAAATATTGAACCTATAGACATAACAAAATAGGCATTTCAGCTGTGCGCTGCATACTAGGCTGAGACCAGGGTGGATCGCAGAATTGAAATACTTAACACTATACAATTCTGTAACAACATCCCACCAGCCCTGAAAACAAAATATAACCTCAAAAGGCTCAAAGGGAAAGTGAACATCTGGATCCATGAACAGAAGACATCATTCTGATATGCCTGAGTATGTTAACCAAATAAACATCCCTCCCCCACAGTGACGTCCATACTTAACTCTACTGCAGTTCTATTTTATGCCCAGCACTCCTAGCTCACGGCCACATTTAGCCATTACCTGATGATAATCTTGAATTTGCATGGGTTGGCCCTGTAGGATTTTTTATATCTCTGGTTACATTCACCACTTGCAAAAGCATGCATCTAAAACGTGGGGAATTAGCTTACTGTAATACCCTTTCAATTTGTGTCCTCTTTGGCTACAATCCGATACTCTATATCGTGAAAGAAAGCTCACACACAATCATAGGCCACATACGTTATTATAATAGTGCTCTTTGGCATTTATCTGCATTTGTTCGAAATGGAACAGGATCCATATTCTGTTTGAAAAACACAGAAAGAGGAGCAACAATTGGGGAGTTGGGGGATTGCTGTTGTTCTCTGTGTGCAAGGAGCTGAGACTGTGCCAGACTGCTGCTGTGTGTTGGGAGTCTGCAACAGAGAGGAGAGTGTTCAGCGGCTTTCGCTGGACTACCGTGGCTGATGAAGGCACAGAGTCTGTGTGCTTTGGAGAAGGGGTCTCTCTGTCAGCGGCACAGACTGGGCTATTCTGACGTGATTGTAAAGCTTAAGTGACAAAATTAGAAAGATATTTTAAAAGAACATCATGTTTTTATTCATGCAATACAATTTAAATTGTTGTTCTCTGTGAGCGATTAGTCCCTTGCAGCATTGCGTAATCGCCCCAATCCTTCCAAAGTTGCTCAGAAAACTCTGCATTGCTATCACACCCCTGGGGTATTACGCAAGTCCTTCCTGACCACGGAAGCCAAATGTAGTTGACCCCTTCCACCTTGGTTGGCACAGGCTCCTGATTAGTACCAACAGGTAACCTTGAGCCAGCCAATGTGGGGATGAGGGTTATGGAGAAGTTGTGGATCGGGAAGAGGGTGTTTAGAGTAACCGGGAAAAGGGTTAGGGCTTGTGAAAATGGATGGGTATAGGGAATGCAAGGGGAACAATACACACTCATACAGCATACACATGAATAAGGACCATAGCCTTGCTTGTAGGAAAGCTCTCCTGTAGCCAGACCCTTCCCTGGACTAACCTGACATCTTCCTTCTTAATTCAGAAAATTACCTCCTAGAACTTACACCTTTAGACATTCATTTGCTAGAATAGCGCCAAACATAACCACATGGCAATAGTACAAACATAGGCACACGGCAATAGCACAAACATAAGCCCCTGGCACTGGTACCAACATGAGCCATTTAACACAAATCATGGGGTAGCCGTGGTGTTCCTGGACAGCATGCTCCCTCCTCACCTGCTCTCCTTAGTGCTGTCACCCAGAGCCTGCTACCGCCACTTATGTCTTTGAGGTAATACAAGGTCTGTATGCCTCTCCAGAAGACACAAAGTAAGCAGCAACAGACAACATAGCATGCCCTCAGAGTGCAGGTTCGTGCCCAGGTTGCTCCTGGAAGCATTACAGACTACACACAGCTTCAACTCATTAGCGTTTGAAGTATCACTGTGACAAATCTGCCCATACTCTGTGCTTTCGCACCTCTGCCTGTCCCCTAACAATCACTCATAGCACTTACTTATCTGAGGCCTGGTGTGGGGGGGCAGACGCACCTCCCCAGGTGAATGTAGCACCCACATTGAGCGGACGAGCTGCAATCTCAGGAATGCTTGCTGAGCAGACAGCATCTCCTCCTCACTCCTACTGAGCTGCCTCTCCACCGTCTCACCGCCTCAGCCCAGGTCCATACGCACACCGTCCTGTTATCTTCCGGCCCATGCCTGCACACCCAAAATCACCAACACGCGGCACGGGCCAGGGAGGAGCTTAAGTACCCGAGTGCAGCGTGCGCACTCCCAAACTCAATGTAGTCATGGGTATCATCATTTTCTGGGTCCTGTAGCCCGCCAACCGCCCTGCCGAGCTTTGACAGGCCCCTTTTTCCTCACAATCACTTGCCAAGTTCTCTTGTGGGAGGTCATAGTGTTTTTTGTATTTGCTGATATATCCAGGAAAGCATAAAATGGGAAATGCTCCATGATATTGTCTGTGGAAGAGAGATGTCCACATTTGCATTTTACTAATGTATATTTCTGTGTATATGAGTGTTTTATGCTGTTGTATGTTTTGCTAATTGTGTTTTTACCGGCACCGTTCATACCGCGGCAGCCCCGGTCGTAATGAGGCCCATTGTCTTTGTTAGAGGTGCTATCCATCAAGCAAGGCGTTGGTGAAGTGATACAGAAATACGACGAATGTACTGTACATCCAGTGTTCCCATTGGGCAAAGTGTTGTGATGACAAGTAAAGTACATGATTTGCTGCAGAGGGGGTATTGTGACAGACCATGCGTCCGAAATATTGGGAAAACTCTTCAGAACTAAAAGTAAAATGCCACGGTTAGAAATTGAGAATTTTAAACCATCATGTTCAAACTGTTCTTAGTGGAAAGATCGCCACACAACCCCATGGGATTTACACCCCCCAAGTGAGAAAGTCACTGCTGAAATGTACCCACATAGTTTGTTTGTAACGACTTCTTTGGTTTCTGAGGGATACAGAGCAATAGGCCCCACTTTTTCACTAATATAATAGACATAGGGCGTGATTTACAAGGCATTTTTCAATTGTGTTTGAATGTTGAGATACAGGAAAAATATGAGGAAAACCAAATGAGGAACTCTCACATTCGTCTGAAGTCTCCTGCGTAAATCGTGTTCACATGTTTTCTTCTTACCTACAATCAAAATACAGAATAGCACAATGACCTAATCCAACAAATGAGCTATCACCCTCAATGGCTATGTACATTCTCCTCATGCTAGCTGTGCACTATGCTGAGACATTCACATTTTGAAATTATGAAAGAGCAAATTGTGAATTATTGCAACATGGACAAAGGAAGGGACGGGTCAAGGACATAGCCACATGTGCGAAAATGGGAGTGGTCAGGGAACGGCAAAGCAAAGGATGGGAATACCACCAAAGAAACCGGGTGATAGCCAGTGAAGGAAGTGGGGCCAAGTATCAGGTGAAATAGCTCATTTTCATGATCTGCACCGGATACAAAAATGGGGGCCACGTTGTGTATTTTGACAGCTAAGCTGTCATTAGGTCATTTTAAATTAATGTTACAAAGGAGGATTTATTAAACAAGTTGGTAAAAGGAGCAGGACATGGAGTGAGTCACCTATCTTCCATCCCAATGTTGATTTAGACAAAGGCCAAAGCATATGAAGTAATATAGAGAAAGAAATCATCAATATATGACAATATTATAGCTCAAGCAAGTTGATGAAAAATGATGAATTGATAAAAGGGAAGTTAAGTATTGAATATATTAGAAGGTTGTGCCACTCAGCCTTCATCGAATATTTATCTAATAAAGTGGGCAGTAGCCAAATTCCTGGCTCGTATCATTTTAACTCTGAAAGGCAGTAATAATTTGATGGTAGTTTAAGGTTAGCCCATTCAAATGGTCTCACTCAAAAAGTAAATATATGAAAAAGTGTTGAAATCTATTGTAGAGAACTCATCACATAGCGACATTGCAATGACAATGCATATCTGAAACATATCAGCTTTGCGCAAAAATATATTTCATTACACTTACCAGTAGTACTCAATTGACATCATTTATGAAGACCATTTACTATGAGCTTAAATATCAAGTGGGGCTGACCAGGAGCTTTAGCCACTATTCATTCATGTACTCATACAGAGTAGTAGTCATCACACTGGTTGGCGGCAGTGGATCTTGGCATTGCTTTTACTACTGCTTAGTTTTCCAATTTAAACCACTGTGTTTTCAAACTTAGAAACACCACTTGGTACGTTTTGATTGCTGCACAATGGATATAGATATGAGTTCAGTGAGGGGATATGATATGATATGGTTGGTTATTTATAACGTGCTTAATACCCAGAGGTTTCTAAGCACGGACCAGGATATCGAACCTGTGTTGCTCCATGTCGTCTTGCTTCCAAGGCGAGCACGTTGCCGCCGAGTCTAGTCCCCTTTGTGAGCTATGTCAACTGTGCTGACGTCCCCATGGCATTAAAGTTAGTAAGCCTGAAATGCTAAAGAGCCTCCAAGATGTTGATGAACCTAGAGTGGCAGAGGAAACCCAGGGGACAGTAGTGACTTGGAGCCCCCAACTAATGTTCTCATTCCACTGGGGGCTAAGGTAAGGAGGTGGGCATCGTTATTGACAGAGTTTGCCATTCTTCCCAGAGGTCCAAGGCTTCTGTAAAGGCCTGAGCATCGGTTAGGCCCAGAGCCTCAATCATACCGCAGGGTAGTATCTCTGGGGAAGAGTTGATTGCTGGGAGTCTTCTCTTAGAGGAGAGGGACATTTCCCTAACAGAGAAGAAGCAGAGGGTTTTAGAAACCCTAGCAAACCGGAAACACAGGAATATGGTCATGCTGGAGCATGCGGGAGAGAAGGGAGCAGCCTAGACAATCTTCTGGTTGGGAGGGGATATTTCCAGTGGTGGCACCCAAGAAAAGTATCACAGCCCCAATTACTTAGTTCAAAAGTATGAGGTAGGGAAAGATCTCTTTGACAGGTTCAAAGCACAGGAATTAGCCTTCCAACTCCAGCAGCTTGAAGAGGAATTGTGGAGTGCAGCCCTTATGAGTACTCTACCGAAGGCTGGAACTGATGGAATCATTCATTTGGCTCCTGAGGAGAGGCCCAGTCATGGAAACATGAAGGGCACATTTCACATGGAGTTCTGTAAGACCCCAGAGCACCACCTCAGGAGCTTTAGAGAGCTGGGGCAATGAAACCTTTGATGAGTTTACACATTTGTCCCTGAAGAATTTGAATGGGTGGATCACTGGCACAAATGCTGATGCAATTGAAGGAATGTTTAATTTGGTTTCATGTCCTTAATAATTGTGAGGCAGGGTTACACCAGCATCTAGTGGACACAATTATGACAGAGGCTAGGGAGCGTGCAAGGACTGCTGATAGGTAAAGACAAGGCTTAGGCGAGCTCACCCATAGAAGAAGTAGGGGTGTCTGATAAAAGTAAAAATAGGGATGATAAGGACGGAGGTTCTGACTTCTTCCAAGAAAGGCTCTCAAAAAGATGAAGGGAAATCCAAGACACGTGGCTTGGCAGCCACCACCAGAATGAAGAGTGTGGGGTTCTCTAGCACTGAGGCACCTGTACCCTCAACATTCAAAGGTTGTTTTCTGTGGTGTGGACATGGCATCTAGGAAGGGAGGTGCAGCCTGTAGACGGTTGTGGAGAAGGTCATATTCAGCATAGACGTATTAAAAGATGAAGTTCCACCAGGTCTGGGCATTAACAAATGTTCCCTAGACAGCCTGAGAGGGAACGGTTCCAGGTCTCCAGAGGAGGGTCCAGTTCCAGCCAATCCTCAGATATTTTTAGAGCATGTCTTCATAAATGGGGAAATCTCTACCATGTTGCATAAGGCAGCTTAGTGTCACAGCTGTTAGGTAACAATGGGTGCAGTATGGGCAGTAAGTCCTAGGCCCGCACCACCCTGTAAGGGGGTTTGATGGTCTTAGTTACTGACCCTTGCCAATGGTAGGACTTAGTTGGAGGGGGAAACCTCCATATGGTTTTCAGTCGAAGACTCCATTCCAGTTGTTGTTTGTTAGGAAACTACCACTCTGATCCAGACATAGCTGCACTGGTCACTGAAGTGAGAGTTCTAAAAGCAGCACGGGAGGAGGCGCTTGATGCCCTAGGCACTGAGGTTCGTCCAATCAGAATGTGCGAGAGACCGGTCTCACCTTTATCTCCCTGTCCAGTCCTGAAATCCCCTGAGGAGCTTGCAGGAGAGAGCCCTGGGCAACTGAGGTCTCTATAGGTGTATCACATGATTCAGGGATCTCAGAGCTGACTGCTGGTGTAGCAAATGAATCTGAGATGGAGGACCAGATCGTTTCTGACCTGAAAGGCCTACCAGAATTGAGTGCATAGTCGTGGCTGGAGGCCGGGGTCAGATTTACGATTGCAAGGAACAGGTTGACTGCCCCACTCTGGCAGGTCTGCGGAAGGGGAGCAGGCACAAGACAAGAGCCCTGGGGTATTCCAAAATAGGAAGTAGTCTCAGGTCAAGAGGGATGGTTTATTCCAAGACAGGGAACTGGCACAATGTGAGAGCCCTGGCCTGGTCAAAAATGGTGAGTCCAAACATTCGAGGCAGGATACAGCCCAAGGTTGGTTGCTCTCCCGGGTCCCAGAGGTTTCCAATCAGACTTGGCTCCTTAAAATCTGTCTTATCACTTGGAGGTGACTGGGACATCTGACAGCTTGTCAGATCATTTGTACTGGCACGAGCTATGTGTAAAATGAAAGAAACAGTGTGTTCCTTCCTGCCTTGCCAAAGGTGACATAAACCAGGAAGGCCCCCCCTTATTTTTGGATTGGGAACACATGATCACCCACAGAGCTGTGTTTAAAACACTATTCATCACTAGGTGGTCAATATGGAACATTGGCTCCAAATACCTTGTGGGCCGTTTCAACATGTATACCCCAAACAGACCCTTCAGTTCCATCATTGCCAATAACCTGGTCTCTGACAGGTTGAAACAAACTAGATTCGTAAAAGAAGGCTAGGGGAGAATGTTTACTGCCCTCTCACAAGACCTGAATCTGGAACAATAACATCCCAAGTTCACAAGATCAATAAAATAATCTCTATTTAACGAAGCAAAACATCAGTGGTTAGTAAAAACTACAAACAACCTCAAACTTCCATGACACTACTGCACATTTTCTGCATAAAAATGATATGCCAAATATAATGTGTGACCACGTCTGGGATTTGCTGCCTTGAATCCTATTTGTAAAGCCTTGAAAATATGTAATTCTGTCTGTTTTTCCGTTGGGAAATCGTCACCTTCATTTTCTCTACTCCGCTGCTTCTCAACCTACCCAAGCTAAAGTATCCTGCACACTAGTAAACACACTGTGAATAAATAAATACATCGCCCTGCCCTGTTACCCAATAAACTTGGCCTTAATGGGATTTACACCAAACGTATCTGAGCTCACACACAGGCCAGTCATTACAGCAACCTTCAACAGGACATTCATGACCTCAACAGGCAGGCAACATAGAGCTAGTTACAACTCCTGAAGCTGGCACTGGTCCAACTTATGGGTCAAAAGATGAAGCATATACAAAGAGATGCCCCTTTGCTGCATCCACCCTGACAGCAACCATCAAATCCACCCTGTCAATGCCTCGTTGTGTAACCTACTGTAGTATTGTACATATATATATATATATATATATTTCATTGCCCGCAGTGAGCCGGACACGAGAAGGCAGGCAAGAGGACGTCACATGGAATGTAGTAGACGTGTGCCTGGAGCGAGCAGAGCGAGGCGATTCAAAGATCAACACCAATGTCTGCCAGCCGGTGGAGCCCGATAGAGATACTTCACGTTTCCCATTCATGTATACAAGTAATAAATATACATAACCCAATTACCTCACCCGTGTCACTGTAATTACCTACGATACTATAAGTGGCGACGAGGATTCGGGCTCCACCACCTCCTTCCTGTGGATCCGCGTGTCCTGCATCGAGAGCTGCTTTCCTCAGAGGCGCCGGGCCGCTCCGCTTCCCCAAGCATAGCAGCGGCCACTCTGCGTGCTCCCTACAGACCACGGCCGCTCCGTTTGTACGAACGTAGCAGCGGCCACCATATGGTCTGATTCCTCTGCCTCTTCCCATTCCTTCTCCATTACTCTCAGTCTACTGTAATATACGGTATAGAAGAGCACTGAAAAGATGTCCAGAGACTCATACGTCTTGGAGCAGCAAATCAGGTTAATATAACAAATAACCTACTACATTTTGGAAGGAGAGTGCATATAGCTGGAGACACAACATTTGAATGCAATACCAAATGGATGTATGCATCTTTAAATGGTAATCTAACGCCATTTTACACATATCGCATTGAAAATACATGGAATCTGCTGCTACATAGCAGATTATACAGATTGGACTACGCAAATAAATATCCAATTAAAGAATAAATCCATTAGAAATTGTCCACCATGGCATTCAGTGGTGTTCCACCCCCCATGTTCTTTCTGTCAGATGTGGGGGAACCGTCAATTCCATGGAAGAGGTGGATTAAAGCCTTTGAACACTACTCCGGGGTAGTGTGCGGTCAGAATTGTAGTGTGGAGAAAAGGAAATCGCTTTTGTTGCACTGTCTAGGGCCAGCTGGGCAGGAAAAGTATGAAGACTTACCTGAATTATTGCCTGAAGAGAGTGCAGATTTGAATGAATATGAATGTTCAATGGAAAAGATGAGCAAACACTATGAAAAGAAATTGAGCACTATCCTTGAACGTTACAAATTTGGGAAAAGAGTTCAGGAGGATGGCGAGAGTGTTGAACAATACATAACTAATTTGAGGAAATTAGCCAGGACCTGTAAGTTCAATGCACAATTGGACGAGAGACTGCGTGACCAGTTCATGTTAGAATGTAGGAGCAGCAAGGTGAGGGAAAAACTGTGGGCTGAGGATGACCCACCCCTCGATACAGTCCTAAGAATAGCCAATGAAGTCGAACATACCGAAAAATGTGTTCAAGAACTAGAGAACAGAATGAAGTCTGTCGAAGTTAAGCACGACGTCCCGAAGAGCAATGGCACCATGAACACTAGCAAGTGTAATGAATCAATAGCCCAAGTGATAGATGTAGCCGGCGGCAAGAACAAATTGGAGAAATCTCGCAAATCATCGTGGAATGAGGATAGAAGCAGCAAAGGAGTATCCAGGATTTATGCGAGGAGGAGGAGTCCACGCAAACAAAGGAGCAGTCCAAGAAGAAGGAACACTGGAAAATGTTTTAGATGTGACGGTACAGATCATTGGACGGATAATCCTGAATGCCCGGCTTTGAAAATCATATGTGGTAAATGTAAGGACAAGGGTCACTATGCCAGATGTTGTAGAGCACAGAACACCTCTATGAATTGGATCGGCGGTGATAATGGTAGCGATGATGATGATGATGAGTGTGTATTTGTTGTATCCGATGAGGAACATGAATAAGAAATGGAAAGCCCTAAGGCTACAGTGTGTGTAGATGGGGTGAATATGCGCATGATGATTGACTCTGGTGCCAAATACACTCTGATACCGCAAGATATGTGGGACAAAAGAAAGCATGAATATTTACATGAACCAGACATAAGGCCCAGAGCACATGGTGGAATTAAAATAGATATCATTGGATGGTTTTGGGGCGCACTCAAGTTCAAAGATAGAAAGGCAAATGGAAAAATGTACATTACGAGAGCTGGGAAAATTCCTTTATTGAGTTGGACTCATCAAAGTAAGCTCAAAGTGAGGTTGGATGCCAGTGCCGATGAAGCGGTAATGAACATTGATAATGTTAGAACAGGAAAACACATGGGAATAAAAGAGACAAAGAATAATGAAGAAGTGATGAGGAGTGTTTTCAAGGATGAGATCGGATGTTGTCGGGGATACTCACATAAAATCAGGATGAAGCCTGAGTGTATTCCAGTGGCACAGAAACTTTGCAACATTCCCCTTTCTATGAGAGAAGAGGTAAAGAAGGAGATAAAGAGCCTAGAGGAACAAGGTTTCATAGAAAGTATTGATGCCAGCGAATGGGTATCTCCTTTGGTTGTCCTGAGGAAGAAATCTGGGGAATTAAGAATATGTGTTGACATGCGGGAGCTGAACAAATGTGTGATTCCTGACAGACACCCGCTCCCTAACATCCAAGAAATAGTTTCCACCATTGGTCCATCGAAACATTTCTCTACCTTTGATTTAACCTCAGCATACCATCAAGTGAATTTACATAAAGAATCTAGATGCATGACAGGGTTCATTACGCCGGACGGATTATATCAGTATAAGAGATTACCTTTTGGGCTCATATCGGCTGCATCTGTTTTTCAGAAGATCATGCATAAACTATTTGAAGGAGACCATGGTGTTATCAGCTTCCAGGACGACATATTGGTAGATGCTGTCGATCAGAGAACACATGATGAGAGACTACGACATGTGTGCAGGAAATTATATGAAGCCGGAATGACTTTGAGCAGAGAAAAATGCAAAATTGATTGTTGTGAGATTGAATACTTAGGACATACCATATCTGCTGAAGGAGTACGGCCAAAGAAACAACTGTTAGATGCTATAGAGAACATGCCAAGACCCAAATCTAAAGAGGAAGTGCGTACTTTCATTGGCATGGCTGAATACTACTCGAAATTCATGCGTGATTTTGCCATACACACTATTCCCCTCCGAAAAATATTGAAGAGGAAAACATTTGCATGGGATACAGAGTGTGAAGAAGAATTTGTGTGGATAACTAAATAAAGCACCATCGTTGAGGAATTTCAAGAGTGGCGAGAGAACTGTTATCACAACAGATGCCAGTAATGTAGGTCTTGGTGCAGTTGTCACACAGGAGATTGATGGCAAAGAGAGATTGATAGCTTTTGCATCTAGACTGTTGAAAGGGGCAGAGAAAACATATGCGGCTATTGAAAAGGAGACGTTAGCCATCAAATGGGCTGCAGAAACATTTCAAAATTTTATTTGGGGTGCAAAAGTGGAGTTTCGTATGGACCACAAACCACTGGTCCATGTCATAATGAATAAAGGTTTGGACAATGTTTTGAATCGTATAAAAAGATGGGTCATACTCCTACAAGAATATAATTGTGTAGTAAGATATGTGCCAGGCACGAAAAACCGTGCTGCTGACTGCCTCTCGAGGCTCACCAATGTTTCTGAGGTGGATGATGATGAAGATATGGAACCCGAAGTTGTACTGAACATTGAAGGTTTGCCCATATCGGAGAAGGAATGGGAAGAGGCAGAGGAATCAGACAACACATTCAAAAATTTGAGACATGTCATTTCGAATGGAAACTCGTTGATCAAAACCAAGTATGAAGAAAATGGACTGCTAGAATATTGGAAAGTTGCTGATGAACTCAAGGTGGAGAATAATAGAATTTTGAGAAGTGACAGAATCATTCCACCCGAAAATCTATGCAAAAGGATCATTACGTTGGGCCATGAGGGCCACCAGGGTATCGTGAAGACGAAGAGAAGGATACGTGACGAGTTCTGGTGGCCAGGATATGATCTACAGATCGAGAGAGTTATACGTGACAGTATCCTTTGCAAAGAGAGTGATAGAGGTTGTGTGAATGAGAAATACCCCATGGTAGTTACGGACCTCCCAGGTAACATATGGGATGACATTGGTATGGATATATTGGGCCCGATTTACAGTGAAGGTAAACAACAATATTGCCTAGTAATCATTGATCTTTTGACTAGGTGGGTTGAAGTCATGATTAAACCGTGCATGACTGCCAAAATGGTGGTTGAGTTTCTAGGAGAAGTCTGTGGAAGGGAAGGTTTGCCTAAAAGTATACTAACAGACAATGGGGTTCAATTCCGCTCAATAGAAATGAAAACATTTTCAGGCTAATTCATAGAATCCAGCGCACAAGTAGCGCACGCGGCTGGCGCACAGCGTGCGCCTGCGATAGTCTGCGCCAGGCACGTGCGCTAAAACAGATTTCCGCGCACAGCGTATTCATGGATTTCAAGCTCCCAAAACAGCCGTGGCGCAGAGAATCGCAGCGAGCCTGCAGCAGCGCCAGTAACGCCCCCAAGAACGCCCTCGCGCACGGAAAAGCCATCAAAAGCGCTAAATCATCGCTAGGGGCTGCGCTAACCCCGGACCACTTCACAGGGCAGGCAAACAAGGAAAGCAAAGCGGGCAATCTCCAAATCAGGAGTACGCGGGAAGTACTACACGCGACTAGGCAGGGAACGTGAATCACAGGGGTACGCGGGAATCATCACACGCGAACAGCCAGGGTGCGTGTATTACAGGGGTAGCGGGAAGTCCAACACGCGATGGGCCAGGGAACGTGTATTACAGGGGGACGCGTGAAGTAGAACACGCGATAGGCCAGGGAACGTGCATCACAGGGGTACGCGGGAATCATCACACGCGAACAGCCAGGGTGCGTGTATTACAGGGGTAGCGGGAAGTTCAACACGCGATGGGCCAGGGAACGTGTATTACAGGGGGACGCGTGAAGTAGAACACGCATAGGCCAGTGAACGTGTATTACAGGGGTACGCGGGAATCATCACACGCGAACAGCCAGGGTGCGTGTATTACAGGGGTAGCGGGAAGTTCAACACGCGAAGGGCCAGGGAACGTGTATTACAGGGGGACGCGTGAAGTAGAACAAGCGATAGGCCAGGGAACGTGCATCACAGTGGTACGCGGGAATCATCACACGCGAACAGCCAGGGTGCGTGTATTACAGGGGTAGCGGGAAGTTCAACACGCGATGGGCCAGGGAACGTGTATTACAGGGGGACGCGTGAAGTAGAACACGCGATAGGCCAGGGAACGTGTATTACAGGGGTACGCGGGAATCATCACACGCGAACAGGCAGGGTGCGTGTATTACAGGGGTAGCGGGAAGTTCAACACGCGATTGGCCAGGGTACGTGTATCACAGGGGTGCGTGGGAATTATCACATGCGAATAGGCTGGGTGGGCCCCCACAGGTGTACCCTGTACACCCTCCCCGGCCCCTGCAGGCAGCCCACAAAACAGTGGACTACCCTGCACACCTGATCATGTCCCCCTGCACCCCCATCCACCAGGGGCACCTGCCATCAGGCCCCCATCCATGTCTCCCACCACCCCCAACCCCCATCCACCAGGGGCACCCTCCACCAGGCCCCCACCCATGTCTCCCACCACCCCCACCCACCAGCACTGTGGGGCACGTGGCCAGCAGGCAGTCAGGCAGCAGCCGATGGCAGGTGGGAGCGTGCTCAGGGTTCTTGGGGACTTAAATTCGGCCTCCTGGCCAGGAGCGTGGTCTTTCGTGTCAGAACGCGTGGACAGCCTGATAGGGAGTGATTTTGCACCTGAAAACCCCACACTCATCGCGCGAAAACCCGTCACCAGCATATGTGCGTCAATAGTTACCTGCACGTGCAGTGTCAAAGCGTGTGATTGGTGAAAAGTGAGCGACACGCAGGAGTGTCGAAGCGCGTGATTGGTGAAAAAGGATCCACATGCAGGAGTGACAAAGCGTGTGATTGGTGAAAAGTGAGCTACACGCTGGAGTGTCGAAGCGCGTGATTGGTGAAAAAGGATCCACATGCAGGAGTGACAAAGCGTGTGATTGGTGAAAAGATACCTACACGCAGGAGTGCCAAAGCGTGTGATTGGTGAAAATGGGCCAAGCACGTACACGCCGTAAGTGACGATGTACGTGTGGGCCTCTATAAAAGGTAGTGTTGAACACTATTTCCTTGTACGTGCTTTTCGTGGAGAGCGAGTGGGTGAATTCGGTACTTCTTGTCGTTTCACACGCGATTTACTTCACGGCGTTTCCAGTTCGTACTCCCTGTTACCTCTGACAGCTCTTTTCCCTATTTCCTCTTGTACTGGTTTTCCTGGGCCTGTTCCCTCAAACAGTGTCCCCTTCTACAGTTGTCCTGTCTCCTCAGACAGCGTACACCTCTTATTTTGGCGGGGGTGTTGCCAACCAAAAGTGCTATTTTTTCACGCTCTTTTACCTGGCAGACGGTGAGTCACGCACGTATCTAACATCTGTGCTTGCCCCGTGTGTAGCCTACCCCTTCAGAGGTCAATCTAGGCCGCGTGTGACACGCATACGTTCATTGTGTTACTGGATGCCACAGCGTAGTGCAGGGTTTTCCATCAGCACACGTGGTCTAGGAGGGGTATTGTGCACGTTCCTTAACTTTTTTGGGGTGCCTGTGCGTTGCGTGACCCGTCATCTTTCCCCAGGGGTGTCATATAGCCTTGCCACTGCACTAGGGTACGAATACCATCTGGTACCCAACCCCTTTGACACCCAATTGCCCAGGACAATTGTGCACACCCACTCCCATACGCACAATACCATCAGTGCCATGGTTGGGAGGCGTGCAAGCCGTAAGGGTGGCAAAGGTGGCCGAGCCACACGTGGTGGCCGTGGAGGATCCAACAGGGGACGTGGTTGTGACTTGCAGGGCGCCCCTGTTCCCCCCAGTCTGGAGGAACAGTCAGGGACACCCATGCCCCCCCCCCCCCCCCCCCAGTTGAGAGTCATGTGGCTGATACCAACCCTGATCAGCCCATGTCGGACCAGGCCATTGTGGCACCAGACCTGTCCGAGGGTGATTCCATCGCTGACATCCAGGTCAGCAGGTCCACTGTACGTGCACCGGTGCACATTGGTGTCATCAGGGCACGCGCATCTATGCCAGATAGGTCATCTGCTGGCCCCCGTAGCCAGGGTGTGGCTCAATCCACCCCACCTCTCATACACCCTGCCAAGACTGTGTCGGTCCTAGTTCATGCACCTCAGATCAGGCCTGACCCCATCCCACTACCCCCAATGCCTGCACCTACTCCCATGCTGAGTGGGCAATCACACACACCCAGTACAGAGTCCACCACGGCTCCTGCCCCTAGTGTCCACAGCGGCGTAGGACACTCTGGATCCCCACCCCCTTCCAAACGCAAGAGGAAGAGTGCACGTCCGGCACAGGCTGATGCCCCAGACACGGCTGCACAGTCCGGCCCATCAAGGAAGCCAAGCTTCACAGACGCCGAACTTAATGCACTTGTTCAGTATGTGTCAGATCATGATAGGGAAATGGTCATCGTTGCAGGGTCCAAGACCACACATGCCAGACGCCAGGCACACTGGCAGACCATTGCTGACAGAATAAGTGCCCTTGGAGTAGTGAGGCGCACAGCTAGTGATTGCCAGAAGCGCTGGAATGACCTTAAGCGCAGGGCAAAGGGTAAGCTGGCCTCAAGTCATGCCGCAACCTTGGTGACTGGAGGTGGGTCCCCAGCACAGGAAATAGAACTCACACCACACGAGTCCGTAGCTGGATCCTACGTCACCGAGGGACAACTCCAAGGTGTGGGAGACCTCCCTGATTACGAGGCATCATCCGGTGAGTGCACATGCATGTGTGTATCATCCATGTGCATGTTGTGTGTGTGAAGCATTCATGTTGGGTGCCTGTCAAGGGGGTGTGTGGCAGAGTTGATAGTGGCACCCATGTGCCTCATCCAGTATGTTCAGTGCAACACCATCTGGCCACAGCACTATCCCTACTGGCAACAGTGCACATATGGGCCAACACCATGGAAGTTGCCCTTGATTAGTGATTTTGTCACTACATTGTTGCTCATACTCCCCTGTCTATTCATCTGATGTCTTACATACCATTCCTCTCCTTTCCCCCAGCCATCAAAGTTTCATCTTCACATGCCTGACATGCAATGATACCACATGCTAATGCGTCCTCTGTATATAAATGCCTACCAACATGCAGTCATAATGTGGATGTAGCCTTGACATCCACCTCCTTCCTGGGTCCTTTGGTACCGTCTGGTTTCGAGCCCCATTCCCTCACACTCCATGCTGCTCTTCATGGTCTATCTTCCATGACTTCTACAGTTCAGACCATCGTGCCCTACGCACGACACCTGCTTGCCAAAAGTCAAATGAGGGCAGCCTGCCCTCCAATGCGACCCACCCTATTGCTGACCAGTGCATCTGAGCCTACTCCAAGCTAACTCTCACTGACATCTGCTCATACATGCCTTTGCCTGTCCCATAGACCCTTCACATGGTCCCTGTCCTCTCTCCTTGCTCCTCTTCCACCATCATAGGTGGGACCCGTTGGGGTGTACTCCTGGCCTCCTTCCAATCCTCAGATACCACTAATGATGTGCATGGTAATGGGAGCGTCTCAGTCCAAGGCCCTTAGGCCAACCTCAATCTCCTTGAGAAATGCCACCCACATCTCATCAACTTCCTTACCTCTCCTGCTGTCCCCCCTCCTCTCTCCTCATCAATCCTGCACTGCCTCCCTGCACCCTCCCATGAACCTTCTCCGCCTCCCACTCCAACTCCTACACATGCGGCACCTCTGATCTCTAGCACTCCCCGTAAGTCCTACAAGGCTGTCAACCTCCTCCACAATTACACTCCTTTCACTGCGGCTGCATCAGGCATTCCTCCGATAACTGTCACTCACATGAGGTTATGCACCTTGACATCCTTGGTCTCATGGAAACATGTCTGACGGCCAGCTCTGTCTGCATCCTTGACCCTCTCCTTGGCCCGCCACCACTGTGCATGGGGGGTGTGCCCTTGGCTTCCCTGAGGGTATTCCTGCCACTGTCACACCTACTTAGACCTACTCCACTCTGGAATGGCTTGTGTGAGGTGTCTGTCCACCACACCTTGACATTCCAAACAGTGCGTACTGTGTCTGGGAAAACTGGTCAAATGTACTACTTCCTTTCTGAGTGTCCTCACCTCTCCTCCTCACTCATGTCCCCAGACACAGAATTCCTCATCCTTGGTGCGGTACGCATCCACCTGCATGCCTGTTGACGCCCCCACCTGACCTTTCTGTGACCTCAGCAACTCCCTCTCACCCTCTAGACTCCCGTCTGTCCCTACTCATTCTGCAGGGCACACTCTTGATGCTCTGATCTCATCTGACTTTCCCCTCTCCGTCCATCTCTGCACTCCTCTCTCCTGGAGTGATCACATTCTCCTCTCCTCCCAGCTCACCCTCAACACCCCACAGGCAAAGCCACCCTCACCACTGTCACACACCTTCTTGGTATTCCGACCCATGAAGTGTGTGTCAGTCGAGGCTCATGCTGCCAAAATGTCCCCCCCATCCAGCTCCCCCTTAGGCTCACTCCCATCCTGACAGGGCCCACTCCATGCTCCACTCCATGTCAGGTACACTGGATGTCTTAGCCACGGTCATGACCACCTGTCTGAAGCCCCATGCCAATGCAGAGTCCTGGCATGACTCGGATCTTGGGAACCCAAACCACAGGTGCCGGGTGGCAGAGAGGGAATGTCCTGCATCATGGCCATCCTCTGGCAAACTGGCCTGCCACATGCTCCAAAGGCAATAGCGCCTCACCCTTCTCACCAAGATGAGATCCCCAATCCAAGGGCACATATCTGCGGCATGTGACAACTCTGCAGGACACATAGAAATCTGAAAGGACCTTGCCGAGCCAGAGGCAGTGTGTACCTCCCCTGTCCCCTCCGAGCCCACAGCACAGCATGATTGTCTCTGTACCCCTATAGGCCACCCCCCCAGCACTTGTCTGCGCCTAACACCATCTGCCCTTGACGTCAAGTCCTACTTACCTTGTACAGCACTTCCAGCCGCCACTCCCCCTTGCACTTCATTGTGCCACCCACCCCTGCACTTGCGTGACATGAATGACACCAGCACCAGTAGTATTGTTGACTGGCATCCCCTTCTGCCCCACCACCCCTCAGTGCTCCGCTGCACCTACAAACATTACTTGACCGGTGCTCCCCGAATGCAAAATTATTCCGTTACAGGTGTTGGGGAGGTGGAATCACAATGTTTACTGCATTATGTTGATCTAGACAAGGCACTGTGCATCGTTGCCAATTTGGACTAGCAGATCCATGTACAACATGTATACTAATTGATGTGACGATGCAATGTCAGGACCAGAGTGGTTGAAATCCAAAAAAGTAGCCCTCCTCTCCCTCTTCACTTGGTGGCTATGTCACATGCCATGTGTGTGATGGCATGTGCCTTTGACATGGCAATCACCGCCCAATGTGTGATGGCAGTGCTAGGCATCAAGGTGAGCAGGCGTTGCTCTCCAATCAGTACATAGTATGCCCTGAGCCTCCCCTACAGACCCAGTGATGGTGAATGCATAGGAGGACTCCCAGTCATGTAGGACATGTGTCGTAGGACTACTGCCTATGTTGTTCATCAGCCCTTGTTGCATGCCATGGTGCTAATGCCTGTTTCCATTTTTCTCTTTCATGTCTTTGCAGGGGACGAAGCACTTGTTGATGCTGGGGATGTGGTGGTGGAGCCGTCCCAGGAGGGCAACCCGGGCCGACCTACCACAAGTGAGGGACGTGGTGTGTTTGTGGGTGAAAACCCACAAGTGCTGCAGGCCGTGCTGTCGAGGGGTGTCTCTGGGGGTTCCTCCCCCGAGCAGTATTCAGGTGTAGACTCGGAGGATGACACCTATGTGCAGTCGCAGGTGAGTGTTCTTGGGAGAGAATCTCCTCTGTCCGACCCACCTGCAGCCAGGCCATTGGCCTCAATGGGGATGTCAGTGTCGGCAGATCAGCCTCCGGTGGTTACGGATGCAGGGCCACACCACCCAATCTCTGATCCTGTTCCTGGGGCTGCAGATCAGAGAGGGAATGCAGTCCTGCAGCCTGAGGCCTTGCCGGCACAGCAAGGCGCAGTCCGCCTTGCCCCAGGCAGGTGTGGTGCCCGTCAACGTGGTGGCCGTATGCCACCTGGCAATACCGTATGGGAGCAATCCATCTACGGTATGGCCACCCAACAGGCAGCATCATCCGAGATGATTGCACAGGCCATGGATAGGGTGGCCACTTCCATTGTCCCCCCAGAAAGGCTGATGGAGCGACTGGAGCAGGCTACAGAGTCCATCTGCCAGGCACACAGGGAGGATATGTTGGTGTCCAACATGGACAGGCGGGCGGCACTGGCGACTCTGGGGGAATCACTTTCCATGGAGTCCCAGCGCCACAGGGAAGCCCTGAGGGAAGAACTCCGTCACCTCAGGTCGACCCTGTTAGAGCTTGAGGCTTCATCCCATAGAAGGACAGAGGAGCAGCTGGAGCGTCTGACACGGACGCTCTCGGCCGAGATGCAGGCAACTCGTGCGGAGGTCAGGTCATCCCGGGAGTTACTGCATGGGGACCTCCGCATGATTATAACCCAGAACCAGAACTACCAGACCCGCCTGCTTGCAGCCATGGAGGAGCAAACTCGTGCTTTGCGTGGGCTGCCTCCCATTGTCACACCATCTTCTGAGGCAGCTCCCCCACCTCCAGAGTCAGCTGCAGGGTCTGGGCAGAGCCATAGCGACTCATCTCCCACAACAGAGTAGCCGTGTGGGCCACGAGCCTATGGGGTGTTTTCCTTTCCCATGATCCACACAGGTGGATTGTGGCGTGCATCCTGTCCTCGGACCTCATAGGTGGCCCCCCCCCCCCCGCCGGCCCTTTCATGGCCATTTTTTCTCTTTTTCATTTTTATTTTGCAAGAGTGTTGCCTTGTGTGGGTACCTGGGCATACACTGTATTGTGGCTGGGCACATGCAGGCTTGTCCTGAGTTTGGTTTCGATGCTTGGGTAGCAGACATCCACACCCCTCCTGCTTCCCTTTCCATGGGCTTGCAAAGGGTGTGCCCAAGTGACAGCAAATTACACGGTGACATTGGACTCCCATGAGCTGTTGGCCAGTCCATAGTCAATACTGTGTAGACATTCATAGTGTTCATTGTTGTTGCACCTAACTATGCATGATGGTATGATATGTGCCTCTACTTACATATGTTGCTCATGTTTTGCAGGTATTTCACACAGATCTTCACAAGGGCATACTCTCTGGAGTCACACTACATGTCGGTAGATGTGCACTGACACTTTTGCATGGCGCCATCACTGTACATCTGGACGGTGAGGACATACCAGCTGAATCAGGTAATGAGACTACCATTGATTACATGCAATGTGTCTTGTTTGGGTGGGCTTCAGTCTGGGTTGGTGTGTAATTTGATAGAAATTACTCTTACACAGGTGTGTAGTAGTGGCTCCAGGGCGGTTAGCTGCTCAAGTGCGGCTATGTTCCATTTGGGGCACTGCTATTTGTGACACTGGTGTCATGTTGTGATGGCGAGTTTGTTTGCTGTCACATACCATGACATGGTGTCCTCAGTGGCGGGACTGTGAAGGGAGTGGGTGACATGGCAATGTTGTCATGTAGTGAATCGCCTGTGGCAATGCATTTTAGATTGATGGAGTTGTGTCTTTGCGTTGTGATGCATAGCTGGTGTATGTGTAGCTAGGGGTGCACACATATTGACACTTCCATGTTAACAATCTCAGGCTGATGTGTATCTGACAGTTCATTGTCAAGTAATTTTCAGGCATTGTCAGGTAGAGTCATCATTGAATGTCAGATGGTATGTGCCAGAGCAGTGTGCACTAGCCAGCACTGTGATTCCTAGGTGAAGAAGTTGGCCACCAGTTGCGTACGGGCTGCCTCCCCCCGTGCCCTTTCCCCTCCCATGCGCAGCGGGCGTGCATGTGGTTGTGGATGTGGGGGCACCACCATGTCCACGGGCAGGCCCCGGCGTGTTGCAACGTTGTGCAGGACACATGCTGCCACTATGATCCTGCACACTATTCGGGGAGCATATAACAGCTGCCCGCCAGAACGGTCAAGGGAGCGAAAGCGTGACTTGAGCACTCCGAATGTGCGCTCCACTATGCCCCGTGTAGCAATGTGGGCTGTGTTGTACCTTACCTGGGGTGGCGTGGTGGGGTTCCGGATTGGGGTCATCATGTGGGGGCTGATAGGGTAGGCACTGTCCCCTGCGGAGGTGGTGATGGGTATCATTAGTGGTGTTGTGTCATGACCCAGTATCTGACATGCATGCATGTGCAGTGGCATTCATGCTCACCAAGCAGCCATGTATCTCCATGCTGGCCAGCCTCTAGGTCCCGGCATAGGGTAGACATTCTGTAGATGAAGCTGTCGTGGGTGGACCCTGGATAGTTGGCATATACTGATGTGATGATTCCCTTGGCATTGCATACAACTTGGACGTTGATGGAATGCCAGTGCTTGCGGTTTCTATAGATGTGCTCTGTTGCCCTGGGTGGACGTAGAGCCACATGTGTGCAGTCAATTGCACCAAGCACTTTGGGGAATTGAGCCACACCATAGAATTCCTGGATGCACGTCCGCCTTTCTGCATGAGTCCTGGGGAGATATATGTGCCTGCGGACTGAAGGCCGTGCAGTGATGATGTTCAAGACCTGGTGTAGGCAGCGTGACTGCGTGGCCTGTGACACACCACCCACTATGGCACTTGTCCGCTGAAAGGATCCAGTGGCCAAGAAGTGCAGTACATTCAGGACCTTCTGCAGGGGGCTGAGTGCTTGGGAGCACAGGGTGGGTGATGTGAGGTCATCCTCCCACTCACTGACCAGGTCCAGTATGATGTGTGCTGGAAACCTGTACCTCCCATACACCTGGTCATCAGGCATCCCGAATAGGCTGGTTCTGGGTGTGAATATTCTGGCCCTGACTCTCCTCCTCATCCTCCTTTGGTAGCCCACTGCCACTGCTGCTAGGAACGGTATGTTCATCCTGGCATCTGGCTTGTTTATTGAAAAGTGCGCAAATTAATGCCTTGCGCGTGTAGTAGGCAGCGTGTGAGCCTCGCACCCCTGGAATCGGGTTCCCACTCCAATCGCGTGTGGAAATTCCCACGCTGCAGGCATACAGGTGCGCTGACGTACTTGCCTGTGTAAGTGGCCGCGCGCCCCTGAAATACACGTACATAGGCCAATGGCGTGTACGCGCACTTTTGGCCAATTACACGCGATGAAATAGGCCAATGGCGTGTACGCGCACTTTTGGCCAATTACACGCGATGAAATACACGTACATAGGCCAATGGCGTGTACGCGCACTTTTGGCCAATTACACGCGATGACACTCTGACGTGCAGGATTTCCACGTGTGCTCCGTCTTCACGTGCTGAGTGGGGAACGCCCGTGCGGATCACGTCAGACGCGCTTACGCGATGAGGGACTCTGGTCCAATAGAATCGCGTATGCGTGCTGACGCACTTACGCGCTAAGGGCCTTTCCTCGGATTTCACGCTGACGTGCAGGAATTTCACGTGCCAAATCACTCCGTATCAAGCTGGCCACCCGAAAACACACGGAACACCACGCTCCTGCCCCGAAGGCCGAGTTACTGCCCCCCAAGTGCCCTGTGCAGCCTCCCACGTGCTATCTGCTGCTGCCTGCCTGCCTGCCTGCCTGCTGCCACCGTGCCCTGCCATTTGGTGCCTGCACATCAGCCATCTGCAGGGGTCCAGTTGCTGTGTCCACCCCTGCTGGAACTGAAGACTCCCAACTGGGATTACATCGCTCCACAGCCCAGCCCCAGGACCCAGTTGCCCACCCACACCTGCCTCTGGGGTTGCCATGTCGGGCACTTCTACATCTGGCACCAGTGGCAACCCCAGGCCAGAGGGGCAGAGGGGCACCAGCTTCACTGCCACCGAAGTTGGTGTCCTGGTGGAGCATGTCCTGGGGCAGTATGATGCCCTCTTTGGATCGTCCCGCGCCAGCAAGGAAGGACGGGAGAGGATCTGGGCCGACTGTGTGGTTGCCATCAACGCGGAGGGGGTGGCAACCCGCAACGTCTTGAAGATCAAGAAGCGCTGGGAGGACTTGAGGTCCAGGACCCTTGTGAAGGCCCGGCGCCTCGTGGAGGGGGGCCGGGGCCACATGAGTTCCATCCAGAAGAGGGTCCTGGAACGCGTACGCCCAGCGCTCCACGCCCAGATCCTTGAGAGGGAGACCCGTCTGGAGTTGAGCGGTAAGTGTCCAAGCATCACTGCGTGAGACAGGGCATGTTGCGGTGTGCTGGTTCTATGATACTTGCCTGTATGTGTGCCATGTGCCATGTATGCATGTATGTGTGCTGGGACATCATGGTAATGCATGTGCGACCAGTGATGTGTGACCCACATGGTTGTTGCATGTGTAGAAATGCGGCATGGGGAGCACTATGCAGATTTGGGACATGAGAGCATGCCAGTCTCTGTACCTGGACATGGATGGGGGTGAGGATGGGTGCTGATGCCAGGTACATATATGGTAGCCATGTCTGTGTGCCTGACCTGCATGTCTGTGACTTGTGCATGCCATGGATGCATGACTCATGTGTGTGACAATGCACAGATTCAGTGACGCACCCACCTTACCCTTGTTTTGCCTGTGTTTGGTGTGACTGTGGCCAGATGGATGTGACTGAGGTGTAGTGTGTGCATGTGATATGCATGAGCCATGATGCATGTGAGTTACATTTCATTGAATGTTTCAAGAGTCAATTGGACATGCATGGAAATGTGCATGGCATGCACCATGCCTGTTACTGTGTGTGTTTTGCCTGGACTGACCCATGTGTTGTGGAGGGACATGATGGAAGTGTACTTTGACAGGGGTGCTCATCTGCTGTTGCTTCCTGTCTAGGGGACCATTGTACAGTAGCCTGATGCTTGTGTTCTTTGTCTCCCTCTACGCAGCGGCTAGTGAAGAAGAGGGCGGAGACGGCGCTGTGGAGCAAGGCGGCGGGGATGCCCCCACGGCTGCAGCAGAAGGGGTGGGTGAGCCCCCACAGGGGCCTGCTACGGCGGGAGACGGTGAGGAGCCATCCAGGTTGGCGGTTTGCACTGAGGAGGAGGAGGCCGACACTGGTGCACACATGGGCCCTGGTGGGAGCATCCCTGCTGGTGCAAGTGGTGCAGTCCAGGGCCAGGGCCAGGAGGCAGCACAGGTCACCGTGGAGGGGCCTGTGCATGTCGCTGTCCCTGACCCTGTGAGTGCACCACCATGCACCAGCAGGGATGCCCCGTCCCAGGCCCGTCCGCAGGTAGAGGGGATGTCCATGTCAACTGACTCCCCTCCACCTGCGGCCGTGGGAACCCCTGGCCGCGTGGAGCAGGTCCTGATTGGGGTCGCGATGCGCACGGCTGTGATTCGTGATGCCGTGCGTGCTTCCCGGGAGGAGCACGCACGTCATCACGAAGTGCACCGTGCCGACGTGGCCCAATTGGGATCGGCCATGTTCGGGGGGTTCCTGCATGTGTTGGCCAATCTGACGGCCCTCTCCTCCTCTGTGCAGGCTATCCACCAGTCGTTCTCCTTGCCGTCTTCCGGCCCAGATGCCACCATGGCCCCCTGTGGACCTGCCCCGACCAATGCAGCCAGCTCGGTGGGGATCCCATCCCTGCCACAGTTGGGAGTCGGAGGTCCAGCAGGGGTGGACGACACAGCAAGTGGACCCCAGCAGATGGAAGATGTGCCGGCATCATCGGGCAGGGCACGTGCACGACGGCGTCGGTGGTTACCATCAGCCTGGATGCCGTCGTGCTGGCAGAGGCAGTGGCGTCGCAGGCAGCAGCGGGCTCGACGTGGGAGGCATCATGGCTCAGGGCCATCAAGATCGGAGGGGCAGGCATCGGCCGGAGGGCAGGGCAACCCTGGCATGGCGGTGTGTTCCGTGTGGGAGGAGTTTGGCCAGCGGATAGGTGCGGAGCGGCAGCGGGCGGAAGAGGAGCGGCTCGCCATGGCCAGGGCGGAGATCTCCATGCATCAGGCATTGAGGCGGGCTGAGTGCCTCGAGGAGGCTCGCAGGGAATTTGGAGAGCACATGGGGTTGTCCCTGCGAGACCTCGGGGCCAGGACTGAGTCCCGCCTCCAGGACATTGACGTGGAGTTCGAGGATGCCCTGGCCAGCATCACCAAGTGAGCCGCAGGACTAGCCCGCTGCCTTTGTATATAGTTTTTTAGTTAGTTAGTGCTAGGTTTCCTTTATTTAATTTTTTTTTTTGGACCGCTTGGACAATGGCCACTTCTTTGTACATATTTTTTTAGATAGTTAGTATTAGGTTTAATTTGTGGTGTTGGGCTCATGGACCCTTGAACAATCCTGTAAATATAGTTATTTTTTGTGAGATTGATTTTTTAACTTTCATATTGGTCACACCATGTCGTAATGGTTTATCTTTCATTTCATTCTACATGTGTTTACTTTGGACAAAATCTATTCTTTTTTCTATCCTTTGTTTTTTGGTTTCTCATTTTTGTTCCCGGACATGGACCTTTTATTTGCTTTACCAGATAGTTGTCAGAGTTTACTTTATTTTTATTTTTAATACATTTTGATATTATCTTACACTTGTGTCATTTTTTCTCTGGTTTCTTACATGCCATGATATGGGTTTTGACATTGACTTGCACCCATTGTGTATGTGTGTGTGGCGGCCATGTGTTCTTTTGCTTACTTGCCTTTGGGGTTGTGTCATGTGATTGCATTCACTATGTGGGTGCATGCAATCCTTGCCTGGGTGTTTGTGCTGGGTATGCTGGTCATTACTGGCATTATTGTGTATCGTCAGGGCCAGGGGGACATGGGTGGGGGCCTGGTGGAGGGTGCCCCAGGTGGATGGGGGGTTGGGGGTGGTGGGAGACATGGGTTGGCCATGGGTGGGGGCCTGCTGGCAGGTTGCCCACAGTGCTGGGGGTGGGGGTGGTGGGAGACATGGGTTGGCCATGGGTGGGGGCCTGCTGGCAGGTTGCCCACAGTGCTGGGGGTGGGGGTGGTGGGAGACATGGGTTGGCCATGGGTGGGGGCCTGCTGGCAGGTTGCCCACAGTGCTGGGGGTGGTGGGAGACATGGGTTGGCCATGGGTGGGGGCCTGCTGGCAGGTTGCCCACAGTGCTGGGGGTGGGGGTGGTGGGAGACATGGGTTGGCCATGGGTGGGGGCCTGCTGGCAGGTTGCCCACAGTGCTGGGGGTGGGGGTGGTGGGAGACATGGGTTGGCCATGGGTGGGGGCCTGCTGGCAGGTTGCCCACAGTGCTGGGGGTGGTGGGAGACATGGGTTGGCCATGGGTGGGGGCCTGCTGGCAGGTTGCCCACAGTGCTGGGGGTGGGGGTGGTGGGAGACATGGGTTGGCCATGGGTGGGGGCCTGCTGGCAGGTTGCCCACAGTGCTGGGGGTGGTGGGAGACATGGGTTGGCCATGGGTGGGGGCCTGCTGGCAGGTTGCCCACAGTGCTGGGGGTGGGGGTGGTGGGAGACATGGGTTGGCCATGGGTGGGGGCCTGCTGGCAGGTTGCCCACAGTGCTGGGGGTGGGGGTGGTGGGAGACATGGGTTGGCCATGGGTGGGGGCCTGCTGGCAGGTTGCCCACAGTGCTGGGGGTGGTGGGAGACATGGGTTGGCCATGGGTGGGGGCCTGCTGGCAGGTTGCCCACAGTGCTGGGGGTGGGGGTGGTGGGAGACATGGGTTGGCCATGGGTGGGGGCCTGCTGGCAGGTTCCCCACAGTGCTGGGGGTGGGGGTGGTGGGAGACATGGGTTGGCCATGGGTGGGGGCCTGCTGGCAGGTTGCCCACAGTGCTGGGGGTGGGGGTGGTGGGAGACATGAGCTGGTGTGCAGGGTAGTTCCCTGTGGTGTGTGCTGCCTGCAGGGGCCGTGGAGGGTGTACAGGTAATGCCTGGGAGCTCACAGCCAAATCGCGTGTGCAACTTCCCGCGCACCCCAGAAATCCACGTACCCGGCCATTTCGCGTGTGCAACTTCCCGCGCACCCCTCGAATCCACGTACCCGGCCATATCGCGTGTGGAACTTCCCGCGCGCCCCAGAAATCCACGTACCCGGCCATTTCGCGTGTGCAACTTCCCGCGCACCCCTCGAATCCACGTACCCGGCCATATCGCGTGTGCAACTTCCCGCGCGCCCCTGAAAACCACGTACCCGGCCATTTCGCGTGTGCAACTTCCCGCGCACCCCTCGAATCCACGTTCCCTGCCATATCGCGTGTGGAACTTCCCGCGCGCCCCAGTAATCCACGTACCCGGCCATATCGCGTGTGGAACTTCCCGCGCGCCCCTGAAAACCACGTACCCGGCCATTTCGCGTGTGCAACTTCCCGCGCACCCCTCGAATCCACGTACCCGGCCATATCGCGTGTGCAACTTCCCGCGCGCCCCTGAAAACCACGTACCCGGCCATTTAGCGTGTGCAACTTCACGCGCACCCCTCGAATCCACGTACCCGGCAATATCGTGTGTGGAACTTCCCGCGCGCCCCAGAAATCCACGTACCCGGCCATTTCGCGTGTGCAACTTCCCGCGCACCCCTCGAATCCACGTACCCGGCCATATCGCGTGTGCAACTTCCCGCGCGCCCCTGAAAACCACGTACCCGGCCATTTCGCGTGTGCAACTTCCCGCGCACCCCTCGAATCCACGTTCCCTGCCATATCGCGTGTGGAACTTCCCGCGCGCCCCAGAAATCCACGTACCCGGCCATATCGCGTGTGGAACTTCCCGCGCGCCCCTGAAAACCACGTACCCGGCCATTTCGCGTGTGCAACTTCCCGCGCACCCCTCGAATCCACGTTCCCTGCCATATCGCGTGTGGAACTTCCCGCGCGCCCCAGAAATCCACGTACCCGGCCATATCGCGTGTGGAACTTCCCGCGCGCCCCAGAAATCCACGTACCCGGCCATGTCGCGTGTGGAACTTCCCGCGCGCCCCTGAAAACCACGTACCGGCCATATCGCGTGTGCAACTTCCCGCGCACCCCTCGAATCCACGTTCCCTGCCATATCGCGTGTGGGACTTCCCGCGCGCCCCTGAAATCCACGTACCCGGCCATTTCGCGTGTGCAACTTCCCGCGCACCCCTCGAATCCACGTTCCCTGCCATATCGCGTGTGGGACTTCCCGCGCGCCCCTGGAATCCACGTACCCGCCCATTTCGCGTGTGCAACTTCCCGCGCACCCCTCGAATCCACGTTCCCTGCCATATCGCGTGTGGTACTTCCCGCGCACCCCTGCAATCCACGTACCCGCCCAGCCCATATCGCGTGTGGAACTTACCGCGCACCCCGGTATGCACGCACACGTTTATTTTTTCTCTCTGCGCGTGTCTGTGTTTGTGGGTACCCCTTTGTACGTCATTTGTCCAGGAGGGCAACAGTATTGTACATTGGTTATGTCTGTATATAGGTGCTATTTGTTGGCGCGCCTTTTAGCGCACATTTCTTACAGGCGCAGACACGCTACCGCCTGCTTTCTTGTGGCGGTCGTGTTTGTGCCTGTTTGTGCCTGTGCGCTGCTTTGAGCGTGCGCTTTTTTGCCCTATTCTATTCCATGAATACGTGTTGTATGCGAGCGTGTGGGCGTTCCGCGCACTTGCCTCCTGAACTTTCCCCGTGCCGCCCACATTCTTCCCCATTCTGAGTGTTGTGCCCCATTTTATTCCCCATTCCGAGTGTCCCGCCCTGTGTTCCGCCTACTTTAGAGCTGTGCGCTGCGCTCGGAGTGATGGCGCAGTGGCCGTGGCGCACGACGTTGGTTGACCTGTGCGCCGGCCTGCGCCGCGCGCTTTTTCGGCGCACGTCCTCTGCTTTTCTTGCGCACGGACTTCCATGAATCGACGTGCGCTGGTTTCCCTGCGCTTTGCGCTGATTTTCGGCGCAGCGCACGTATTGGCCCCTCTGCGCCGGAATTTTCGGCGCACATTTATTCCATGAATCGGCCTGTTTGTGCGGAAAATTCCATTGTGCATAAGAGAAGTGCTATATATCACCCGCAGACCAACGGGATTGTTGAGCGGTTTAATAGAGTACTAAAAGATGCCGTCCGATGGGCATGGGCCAATGGGTTGAGATGGGAGGAAGCTGTTAAACAAAAGATTAATGCTCACCGGTTCACGACGCACTGTACAACAGGCCTGTCGCCATTTGAAATGAGTAGAGGCCGGAAGGCAAACACTAAATTGACGCCATCCTGGATGAAAAGAATGACTGTAATTAAGAAAGATTTTGGGGATGTGTGTGAGAACATCAGGACAATGCAATTAAAGAACAAGAGAGCCCATGATAAGTCCACAGGCAGAAATGTAAGGGGATCACCATTGATGGTTGAAGGTCTGGTAAGAATCAAACTTCCACGTGTGTTGAGAAATGGTCCTTGCAAGTGGTCTAAACCTGTTGGTGTAGTT
Organism: Ambystoma mexicanum; assembly: GCF_040938575.1. Classification (NCBI taxonomy): domain Eukaryota; kingdom Metazoa; phylum Chordata; class Amphibia; order Caudata; family Ambystomatidae; genus Ambystoma; species Ambystoma mexicanum. The sequence continues at coordinate 235,061,854 of NC_090939.1, read as the reverse complement.
GAAGTGTTTAAGCATGCAGTGAGGGTTGAGGATGGAAGATTTTGGAATATGGAGAGAGTATGTGTATGGGACACGCCCAAAGTGAATGTGACGAAACAAGACGGTCATGGGAAGTCTATAGAGGGAACCAATGGTAAAGGTTCTGGTGATGTTGAGGGATGTTGTAGGGATGTAGTGAATAAGAAGAACATGTCAGTGACTTCCTTGCCAAAGCCTAAAACAGATATCTCATGCATGTCAAGGAGAGGAAGAGTCATTCGCGATCCTCGTAGATTGACAGACTTTGTGTGGGAACATTGAGCCCATAAGACTGTTTATATGTTGGATATTACACTCGTGTTATCAAATAAGTTAAGGAGGGAAGATGTGTAGTATTGTACATATATATATATTTCATTGCCCGCGGTGAGCCGGACACGAGAAGGCAGGAAAGAGGACGTCACATGGAATGTAGTAGACGTGTGCCTGGAGCGAGCAGAGCGAGGCGAATCAAAGATCAACACCACCGTCTGCCAGCCGGTGGAGCCCGATAGAGATACTTCACGTTTCCCATCAATATATACAAGTAATAAATATACATTACCCAATTACCTCACCCATGTCACTGTAATTACCTACGATACTATACCTACCAAGCCAGGTGCAAAAAGAAAACATCCGAAAATGACCATCTTGGGGCAGGAAAATGATTCATACTAGAGCCTTAAGAAAGGAAATCAATTAGTGGTGTTGGGGAATCTTAGCATCTTACAATAGGCCAGTTGATCCCCTTTTATATGCTAGTCGCTTAAGCGCCAATCAGCAAAAATAGTGTGAGGAAGCTGATGCACTACAACACGAATATCAGCTCAGAACACTGCGTAATGGATGCCAGTATGATCACAGTGCCCCAAACTGCCAAGGCCCATAATGATCCTGCCACACAAACCACATTGTAACCCCTGACACGCCCGACTGCCATGACAACCCCAACAACCTTGAGCTCAGTGCAAGGCACAATGCATGACAGTAATAAAGGGTCTGGAACAAATGTGCACACATCTATCAAGCTGAAGTGCCAATACTCAAGAAGCAAGAGAGTGCCATGATTTCTGTTAACAGATGTTGCACAAAAGCACACAAATTGTAGTGCATGCACAATAAAAGAGGACACCTATCTATTTAGCAGCATGCATGGCATGTCGTGCGAATGCAGTCTTCCATATGCATCGTTTTCTACGTAGCGATCATTCAGTGCATGCTATGCAATACGTGTATTATGAACTGATAACAGTGCTGAAATGGGCAAACTACCCTACCAGGGTCCATGCCTGTAACCATGATACAAAGGAATAAGGCACCGCTATTGCACTTGTTAAACAATATTAACATCATCCTGAAGGCATTGGCAGAGCCGGGGGCAGGGGGCACTTGCCCCCTCCCCCGTGGCTTCAGTCAGGAGCCCGGTGCGCCCCCCTTGGCTCATGATGGGCCAGGCTACTGAGTCTGGCTGGGCTGCACCACAGCGCAGTATTTTCTTTCAATGTGCAGCGTTTATTTCAGAATAAGTTACTTTTATGATGGGATGTAGGGAGGCGGATGGGCTGCCGCGGGTGGGGCGATAGGCACCAGTCAGTGACTGCGCTCTGCTTATGAATATTGTGTGTGTGTGTGTGTGTGAGTTTGTGTTACTATCCTTGTGGGGACTTGGGTGTGTAAACATGCACACGCTGTGGGGACTTGATTTCACTGTGGGGACCTAAACCCAAGTCCCCACATGGTAATGCCTTCCAAATGACTTAAAACAACTTAAAAGACATCTGTGCCAATTTTTAGAACTTTTTAAAAAATGGCTTTGTGGGGACCTGTGTTTATTTTGGTGTGTTGATTTTTTACTCAGCTCTGCCCCCGCAGGGTGGGTGTGGTATTGCAGTCATCAACACACGGACAGGAATTTAAACACACTTGATAAATCAGATGCCCTACATGCTTAGGCAGCAGACAGCAGATTCATGGGAACCATTTATACACAAATACAATTGTGTTTTAAATGGCCTGAACTCTGCGTTTAAATGTAAAATAATGAAATTAAGCTGTTTTTTGTGTATTTTGTATGTTTACAGAATTGGATATAATTGATATGCAATGTAAATCTTCCCTCATTGATTGCACAACACACTTCCAGATTCATTTCAAGCATTGACTACTTTTGTAATAAACGAATCACAATATGACTTACTTTACTTTCTTATTTTTCTGTGATTTTGTTGAAGTCCCCATAGGGGTGGTGTGTGATGAAATTGAATTCTACACTGTCAAGACAACACATTATGTGCACGGATGTCATCTTGTCTATAGTCTGATATGTGAATTAATTGAATGTTGGCATCACATTTTGTCTGATTATTCAAAAAATATTCACAAAGTTGATGTTTAATTGATACTCATTTGGTTTCCTTACAAGTTGATCTCTAAGGGAAAAAAGTGGCAGTAATGGAATTAGCGCCACTTTGATCAATCTGCTGATATAAGGGTTATTGAAAATGGACACTAATTCCTCTGGTGAAATTAACCCAGAAGAAATGAGCGCTGGAGGAATAAGTAATGAAAACCAGTGATGATACCCCGGGGCTAAATCCTCCAGTGGAATTAGAGCTGGAAATAAAAATGCTAATTCCATCCTATCTTCAGGTAAAAATACCGAACGAAACACTGCCAAAAATAGTGGCCAATTCAACCAAAAATACCCAAATGGTGAAGGAAAATGCATTCAGGTGATGCAAATGAAGCCACAGATGCACCCAATTGCCCATACAAGGGTATGTGAATACAAATAGTATGTAATGATGCTGAAGTCCCAATAGAGCTGATATGATGGTACTGAGTCCACCAAAAGGATGGTGTGTGGTCATGTTGAGGTCTCCGTTGGGATGTTGTTTGATGACATAGAGGTCCTCACAGGGATGGTGTGTCATTGTATAGAAGGCCATATAAGAATAGTGTGTATTTATGCTCAAGTTCCCATAGAAATGGAATGCAATGATATTGAATCCTCCAACTGAATGGTGTGTGCTGATGTTGAGGTCCCCACAGGGTTGATATGTGATGATATTGAAGTCCTCACATGGATGGTGTGCGCTGATGGTGAGGTCCCCAAAGGTATGATATGTGATGATATTGAAGTCCTCACATGGATGGTGTGTGCTGATGGTGAGGTCCCCACAGGGATGATATGTGATGATATTGGAGTCCTCACATAGATGGTGTGTGCTGATGGTGAGGTCCCCACAGGCATGATATGTGATGATATTTAAGTCCTCAAATGGACAGTGTGTGCTGATGTTGAGTTCCCCACAGGGTTGATATGTGATGATATTGAAGTCCTCACATGGATGGTGTGTGCTGATGGTGAGGTCCCCACAGGGATGATATGTGATGATATTGAAGTCCTCACATGGATGGTGTGTGCTGATGGTGAGGTCCCCACAGGGATGATATGTGATGATATTGGAGTCCTCACATAGATGGTGTGTGCTGATGGTGAGGTCCCCACAGGCATGATATGTGATGATATTTAAGTCCTCAAATGGACAGTGTGTGCTGATGTTGAGTTCCCCACAGGGTTGATATGTGGTGATATTGAAATCCTCACGTGGATGGTGTGTGCTGATGGTGAGGTCCCCACAGGGATGATATGTGATGATATTTAAGTCCTCAAATGGGTGGTGTGTGCTGATGTTGAGGTCCCCACAGGGTTGATATGTGATGATATTGAAGTCCTCACATGGATGGTGTGTGATGATGTTGAAGTCTCCTTAATGAAGATGTATTATGATATTAAACATTTTGTATGTGGACTCTTTGACATTAAATGCCTTACAGATCTGTAATGCTTCAAGGAAGTAAAAGAGAGGTTTTGTGAAGATGTTGAAATCATTTAAGAAAGTATTTATAGGCCTGAGTGTGTTTTATGTTAACATGAACTCATGTAATGGTAATGTTACATCATGCTCTGCTTAGTACATGACCAAATCAGAAATTGAACGAAATCTCACCTGACAATGGGGGTGATTACGAGTTGGGCAGTATTCTGTCTGTAAATCCACTGGACGTACCGTTGCCACCACTTAGTTTGGCAGATTTACAGGTGGATTACACGTGGTGGTGGCGGAGTATGATCCCTTTTTTTCATTGGACTCTATGTGGCATTTTTGGCAGAATTACTGCCTAAGGGAGCAAGGGCTAAAGGTCAGTGTGAACAAGTGCCAGTTTTGCTGGACAAGCAGCAAATACAGCGGAAACATCATCTCTGCAGACATCATTCCTGTAGATCCCGCAAAGACGGAAGCCTTCCTCCCCTGGTCAAGACCTCAGAACTTGAAGGAGTTACAGAGTTTCCTTTCTTTAACAGCTACTGGAGATTTGTTGTGGGATATGCCAACATCGTGCAACCGCTTGTGGACCTCATCAAAGGATACCTGCCTAACTAAAGGAGCGGCAGGACTACTCTGCAGACCATTTACACCATCCACATGAGCCCTTTGATGATAGGTGGACCGACTAATGCCAGGAGGCATTCAAGGAGCTGAGGCAGATCCTCACTACTTGAGCTCCTCGAATACTCAAACCAATTCTGGGCTACACAGATCCTCAGTTGCCTTGCATCTTGCACATTGATGCAAGTCATCCACCTGGTGATTGTGTGTTGATCCACAGCCTGGAAAAAGAGTGGACAGAACAAGCTGAGTAACAAGTGGGAGTCTCAACCATTCAACATTGAGCATCAATTAGTAGTGCTGCCTGTCTACTGACTATGGGTATGAGGACAGCCAAGAAACATCAAGACCTTGCAATGGAACCATCTGCTCCAAGTCCAGGATGAGTTTGAGCTGACACTGGCAGTGAGAGAAGAGGACGTGAACCCGACTCTGAGAGTGTTCTTTCGAGACTAATCCTGATCCCATTGCTCCTGGTAAATTGGATGTGGCAGGTTACCCTTACCCATTCCTCCACTGGAATATAGGGAGCCTGACTTGGTACAGGGTTGATCGCTGGGTCAGGAATAAACCCTAGATGAGGCCCCGGCTGATCTTCATCCTGCAACCAGGGAGAGCACGACTGTCATGAAACTAACATAGGATTCACCGGGGGTCCAATGTGAGTTTCCCATTGCCTGATCCTAAGTTTTCCATTCTTTCTTCTTTAGTGCAGGTGCCTGCGAGTTCAGGGATACTTTGGCAGGGCGCAGGGCATGAGAGGGGGTTGGGGGGTAACAGGAGAGAGACACGGGGCATGAGCGAGGGGTGGGGGGCAACAGCAGGGAGACACGGGGCATGACCGGGGGTGCGGGGCAACAGGAGAGAGACATAGGGCATGAGCAGGGGGTGGGGGGGTAACAGGAGAGAGACACGGGGCATGAGTGGGGGGTTGGGGGTAACAGGAGAGAGACACGGGGCATGAGAGGGGGGTGAGGGGTAACAGGAGAGAGACACGGAGCATGAGCGGGGGGTGGGGGGCAACAGGAGAGAGACACGGGGCATGAGAGGGGGGTGGGGGTAACAGGAGAGAGACACGTGGCATGAGCGGGGGGTGGGGGTAACATCAGGGAGACACGGGGCATGACCGGGGATGGGGGGCAACAGGAGAGAGATACGGGGCATGAGAGGGGGGTGGGGGTAACAGGAGAGAGACACGTGGCATGAGCGGGGGGTGGGGGTAACATCAGGGAGACACGGGGCATGAACGGGGGTGGGGGGCAACAGGAGAGAGATACGGGGCATGAGAGGGGGGTGGGGGGTAACAGGAGAGAGACACGGGGCATGAGCGGGGTGTGGGGGTAACATGAGAGAGACATGGGGCATGAGCTGGGGGTGGGGGGGCAAAATCAGGGAGACACGGGGCATGAGCGGGGGTGGGGGGAACACGAGGGAGACACGGGGCATGAGAGGGGGGTGGGGGTAACAGGAGAGAGACACAGGGCATGAGCGGGGGTTGGGGGGAAACAGCAGGGAGACACGGGGCATGACTGGGGGGTGGGGGGCAACAGAAGGGAGACACGGGGCATGACTCGGGGGTGGGGGGCAACAGGAGAGAGACAAGGGGCATGAGGGGGGGCTGGGGGGGTAACAGGAGAGACATGGGGCATGAGCGGGGGTTGGGGGCAACAGCAGGGAGACACGGGGCATGACCGGGGTGTGAGGGGCAACAGGTGAGTGACACAGGGCATGAGAGGGGGTGGGGGTAACAGGAGAGAGACACGGAGCATGAGTGGGGGTAACAGGAGAGAGACACGGAGCATGAGCGGGGGGTGGGGGGTAACAGGAGACAGACACGGGGCATGAGTGGGGGTGGGGGCAACAGCAGGGAGACACGGGGCATGAGCGGGGGGAAAACGAGGGAGACACGGGGCATGAGAGGGGGGTGGGGGTAACAGAAGAGAGACACGGGACATGAGTGGGGGGTGGGGGGCAACGGGAGGGAGACGCAGGGCTTGACGGGGGGTGGGGGGCAACAGGAGAGAGACACGGGGCAAGAGAGGGGGGTGGGGGGCAAACAGGAGAGAGACACGGGGCATGAGCGGGAGTGGGGGGCAACATGAGAGAGACACGGGTCATGAGCGGGGGGTGGGGGGTAACAGCAGGGAGACACAGGGCTTGAGCGGAGGATGGGGGGAACACGAGGGGAGACACGGGGCATGAGAGGGGGGTGGGGGGTAACAGGAGAGAGACACGGGGCATGAGCGGGGTGGGGGGCAAGAGCAGAGAGACACGGGGCATGAGTGGGGGGTGGGGGGTAACAGGAGAGACATGAGGCATAAGCGAGGGGTGGGGGAACAGGAGAGAGACACAGGGCATGAACGGGGGGTGGGGGGCAACAGCAGGGAGACACGGGGCATGACCAGGGTGGTGGGGGGCAACAGGAGAGAGACACGGGGCATGAGAGGGGGGTGGGGGTAACAGGAGAGAGACACGGGGCATGAGAGGGGGGTGGTGGGGTAACAGGAGAGAGACACAGGGCATGAGCAGGGGTGGGGGGCAACAGCAGGGAGACACGGGGCATGAGCAGAGGGTGGGGGGCAACAGCAGGGAGACACGGGGCATGAGCGGGGGGTGGGGGGAACACGAGGGAGACACGGGGCATGAGCGGGGGGTCGGGGTTAACAGGAGAGAGACACGGGGCATGACCGGGGGGTGGGGGGTAACAGGAGAGAGACATGGGGCATGAGAGGGGGTGGGGGGTAACAGGAGAGAGACACGGGGCATGAGCGGGGGGTAGGGGTAAGAGGAGAGAGACTCGGGGCATGAGCGGGGGGTGGGGGGCAACAGCAGGGAGACACGGGGCATGACCGGGGGTGGGGGTCAACAGGAGAGAGACACGGGGCATGAGAGGGGGGTAGGGGTAACAGGAGAGAGAAAAGGGGCATGAGCGAGGGTGGGGGGCAACATGAGAGAGACACAGGGCATGAGCGGGGGTGGGGAGCAACAGCAGGGAGACACGGGGCACGAGCGGGGGTGGGGGGAACACGAGGGAGACACGGGGCATGAGAGGGGGTGGGAGGTAACAGGAGAGAGACACGGGGCATGAGCGGGGGGTTGGGGGCAACAGCAGGGAGACATGGGGCATGACTGGGGGGTGTGGGGCAACAGGAGAGAGACACGGGGCACGAGCGGGGGGTGGGGAGTAACAGGAGAGACATGAGGCATAAGCGAGGGGTGGGGGAACAGGAGAGAGACACGGGGCATGAGCGGGGTGTTGGGGTAACAGCAGGGAGACACGGGGCATGACCAAGGTGGTGGGGGGCAACAGGAGAGAGACACGGGGCATGAGAGGGGGGAGGGGGGTAACAGGAGAGAGACACGGGGCATGAGCGGGGGTGGGGGGCAACAGCAGGGAGACACGGGCATGAGCAGAGGGTGGGGGGCAACAGCAGGGAGATACGGGGCATGAGCGGGGGGTGGGGGAACAGCAGGGAGACACGGGGCATGAGCGGGGGGTCGGAGTTAACAGGAGAGAGACATGGGGCATGAGCAGGGGGTAGGGGGCAACAGGAGAGAGACACGGGGCATGAGCGGGCAGTGGGGGGCAACAGCAGGGAGACACGGGGCATGACCAGGGGGTGGGGGGCAACAGGAGAGAGACACAGGGCATGAGAGGGTGTGGGGGGTAACAGGAGAGAGATACGGGGCATGAGCGGGGGTATGGGTAACAGGAGAGAGACTCGGGGCATGAGCGGGGGGTGGGGGGCAACAGCAGGGAGACACGGAGCATGACCGGGGGTGGGGGTCAACAGGAGAGAGACACGGGGCATGAGAGGGGGGTGGGGGTAACAGGAGAGAGACACGGGGCATGAGCGAGGGTGGGGGGCAACAGCAGGGAGACACGGGGCATGAGCGGGGGTGGGGGGAACACGAGGGAGACACGGGGCATGAGAGGGGGGTGGGAGGTAACAGGAGACAGACACGGGGCATGAGCGGGGGGTTGGGAGCAACAGCAGGGAGACATGGGGCATGACTGGGGGTGGGGGGCAACATAAGGGAGACACGGGGCATGAGCGGGGGTGGGGGGAACACGAGGGAGACACGGGGCATGAGAGGGGGGTGGGGAGTAACAGGAGAGAGACACGGGGCATGAGCAGGGGATAGGGGTAACAGGAGAGAGACACGGGGCATGAGAGGGGGTGGGGGTAACAGGAGAGAGACACGGGACATGAGTGAGGGGTGGGGGGTAACAGGAAACGGACACGGGGCATGAGCGGGGGTGGGAGGCAACAGCAGGGAGACACGGGGCATGAGTGGGGGGAAAACGAGGGAGACACGGGGCATGAGCGGGGGGTGGGGGGTAACAGAAGAGAGACACGGGACATGAGCGGGGGGCAAAAGGAGGGAGACACAGGGCATGACCGGGGGGTAGGGGGCAACAGGGAGACACAGGGCATGGCTGTGGGGTCGGGGCAACAGGAGAGGGACTCAGGGCTTGACCTTGGGGCGGGGGGCAACAGGAGAGAGACACGGGGCATGAGAGGGGTGGGGGGTAACAGGAGAGAGACAGGGGGCATGAGCGGGGGTCGGGGGCAACAGCAGGGAGACACGGGGCATGAGCGGGGGGTGGGGGAACACAAGGGAGACACGGGGCATGAGCAGGGGTGTGGGGGTAACAGGAGAGAGACACGGGGCATGAGCGGGTTGTGAGGGGCAACAGCAGGGAGACACGGGGCATGAGTGGGGGTGGGGGGTAACAGAAGAGACACGAGGCATGAACGGGGGGTGGGGGGCAACAGCAGGGAGACACGGGGCATGACTGGGGGGTTGGGGGTAAAAGGAAAGAGACACAGGGCATGAGAGGGGGGCGGGGGGGTAACAAGAGAGAGACACGGGGCATGAGTGGGGGGTGGGGGGGCAACAGCAGGGAGACGCGGGCATGAGTGGGGGGTGGGAGGCAACAGCAGGGAGACACGGGGCATGAGCAGGGGGTGGGGGTTAACAGGAGAGAGACACTGGGCATGAGCGGGGTTGGGGGCAACAGCAGGAAGACACGGGGCATGAGCGGGGGGTGGGGGGCAACAGGAGAGACACGGGGCATGAGCGGGGGGTGGGGGGTAACAGGAGAGAGACACGGGGAATGAAAGAGGGGTGGGGGGTTAACAGGAGAGAGACACGGGGCATGAGCGGGGTTGAGGGTAACAGGAGAGAGACTCGGGCATGAGCAGGGGGTGGGGGGCAACAGCAGGGAGAGACGGGGCATGACCGGGGGTGGGGGGCAACATGAGAGAGACACTGGGCATGAGAGGGGGGTGAGGGTAACAGGAGAGAGACACGGGGCATGAGCCGGGGGTGGAGGCCAACATGAGAGAGACACGGGGCATGAGCGGGGGGGTGGGGGGCAACAGCAGGGAGACACGGGGCATGAGCGGGGGTGGGGGGAACACGAGGGAGACACGGGGCATGAGCGGGGGGTCGGAGTTAACAGGAGAGAGACATGGGGCATGAGCGGGGGGTAGGGGGCAACAGGAGAGAGACACGGGGCATGAGCGGGCAGTGGGGGGCAACAGCAGGGAGACACGGGGCATGACCAGGGGGTGGGGGGCAACAGGAGAGAGACACGGGGCATGAGGGAGGGCGGGGGGTAACAGGAGAGAGACACGGGGCATGAGCGGGGGGTGGGGGGCAACAGCAGGGAGACACGGAGCATGACCGGGGGTGGGGGTCAACAGGAGAGAGACACGGGGCATGAGAGGGGGGTGGGTGTAACAGGAGAGAGACACGGGGCATGAGCGAGGGTGGGGGGCAACATGAGAGAGACACAGGGCATGAGCGGGGGTGGGGGGCAACAGCAGGGAGACACGGGGCATGAGCGGGGGTGGGGGGAACACGAGAGAGACACGGGGCATGAGAGGGGGGTGGGAGGTAACAGGAGACAGACACGGGGCATGAGCGGGGGGTTGGGAGCAACAGCAGGGAGACATGGGGCGTGACTGGGGGTGGGGGGCAACAGAAGGGAGACACGGGGCATGACCGGGGGGTGGGAGGTAACATGAGAGAGACACGGGGCATGAGAGGGGGGTGAGGGTTAACAGGAGAGAGACACGGGGCACGAGAGGGGGGTGGGGGTAACAGCAGAGAGACACGGGGCATGAGCGGGGCTTGGGGGGCAAGAGGAGGGAGACACGGGGCATGACCGGGGGGTGGGGGCGACACGAGAGAGACACGGGGCATGAGTGAGGGGTGGGGGGTAACAGGAGACAGACACGGGGCATGAGCGGGGGTGGGAGGCAACAGCAGGGAGACACGGGGCATGAGTGGGGGGAAAACGAAGGAGACACGGGGCATGAGCGGGGGGTGGGGGGTAACAGAAGAGAGACACGGGACATGAGCGGGGGGTGGGGGGCAAAAGGAGGGAGAAACAGGGCATGACTGGGGGGTGGGGGGCAACAGGGAGACACAGGGCATGGCTGGGGGGTCGGGGCAACAGGAGAGGGACTCATGGCTTGACCTTGGGGTGGGGGGCAACAGGAGAGAGACACGGGGCATGAGAGGGGGGTGGGGGGTAACAGGAGAGAGACAGGGGGCATGAGCGGGGGACGGGGGAACACAAGGGAGACACGGGGCATGAGCAGGGGTGTGGGGGTAACAGGAGAGAGACACGGTGCATGAGCGGGTTGTGAGGGGCAACAGCAGGGAGACACGGGGCATGAGTGGGGGTGGGGGGTAACAGGAGAGACACGAGGCATGAACGGGGGGTGGGGGGCAACAGCAGGGAGACACGGGGCATGACTAGGGGGTTGGGGGTAAAAGGAAAGAGACACAGGGCATGAGAGGGGGGCGGGGGGGTAACAAGAGAGAGACACGGGGCATGAGTGGGGGGTGGGGGGGCAACAGCAGGGAGACGCGGGCATGAGTGGGGGGTTGGAGGCAACAGCAGGGAGACATGGGGCATGAGCAGGGGGTGGGGGTTAACAGGAGAGAGACACGGGGCCTGAGCGGGGGTGGGGGGCAACAGGAGGAAGACACAGGGCATGACCGGGGGGTGGGGGGCAACAGGGAGACACAGGGCATGGCTGGGGGGTCGGGGCAACAGGAGAGGGACTCAGGGCTTGACCTTGGGGTGGGGGGCAATAGGAGAGAGACACGGGGCATGAGAGGGGGTGGGGGTAACAGGAGAGAGACAGGGGGCATGAGCGGGGGTCGGGGGAAACAGCAGGGAGACACGGGGCATGAGCGGGGGGTGGGGGGAACACAAGGGAGACACGGGGCATGAGCAGGGGTGTGGGGGTAACAGGAGAGAGACACGGGGCATGAACGGGTTGTGAGGGGCAACAGCAGGGAGACACAGGGCATGAGTGGGGGTGGGGGGTAACAGGAGAGACACGAGGCATGAACGGGGGGTGGGGGGCAACAGCAGGGAGACATGGGGCATGACTGGGGGGTGGGGGGTAAAAGGAAAGAGACACAGGGCATGAGAGGGGGGCGGGGGGGTAACAAGAGAGAGACACGGGGCATGAGTGGGGGGTGGAGGGGCAACAGCAGGGAGACACGGGCATGAGTGGAGGGTGGGAGGCAACAGCAGGGAGACACGGGGCATGAGCAGGGGGTGGGGGTTAACAGGAGAGAGACACGGGGCATGAGCGGGGGTGGGGGCAACAGCAGTAAGACACGGGGCATGAGTGGGGGTGGGGGGCAACAGGAGAGAGACACGGGGCATGAGCGGGGGGTGGGGGTAACAGGAGAGAGACACGGGGAATGAAAGGGGGTTGGGGGGTTAACAGGAGAGAGACACGGGGCATGAGCGGGGTTGAGGGTAACAGGAGAGAGACTCGGGCATGAGCAGGGGGTGGGGGCAACAGCAGGGAGAGACGGGGCATGACCGGGGGTGGGGGGCAACATGAGAGAGACACTGGGCATGAGAGGGGGGTGAGGGTAACAGGAGAGAGACACGGGGCATGAGCCGGGGGTGGGGGGCAACATGAGAGAGACACGGGGCATGAGCGGGGGGTGGGGGCAACAGCAGGGAGACACGGGGCATGAGCGGGGGTGGGGGGAACACGAGGGAGACACGGGGCTTGAGAGGGGGGTGGGGGTAACAGGAGAGAGACATGGGGCATGAGCGGAGGGTCGGAGTTAACAGGAGAGAGACATGGGGCATGAGCGGGGGGTAGGGGGCAACAGGAGAGAGACACGGGGCATGAGCGGGCAGTGGGGGGCAACAGCAGGGAGACACGGGGCATGACCAGGGGGTGGGGGGCAACAGGAGAGAGACACGGGGCATGAGGGAGGGCGGGGGGTAACAGGAGAGAGACACGGGGCATGAGCGGGGGGTGGGGGGCAACAGCAGGGAGACACGGAGCATGACCGGGGGTGGGGGTCAACAGGAGAGAGACACGGGGCATGAGAGGGGGGTGGGTGTAACAGGAGAGAGACACGGGGCATGAGCGAGGGTGGGGGGCAACATGAGAGAGACACAGGGCATGAGCGGGGGTGGGGGGCAACAGCAGGGAGACACGGGGCATGAGCGGGGGTGGGGGGAACACGAGAGAGACACGGGGCATGAGAGGGGGGTGGGAGGTAACAGGAGACAGACACGGGGCATGAGCGGGGGGTTGGGAGCAACAGCAGGGAGACATGGGGCGTGACTGGGGGGTGGGGGGCAACAGAAGGGAGACACGGGGCATGACCGGGGGGTGGGAGGTAACATGAGAGAGACACGGGGCATGAGAGGGGGGTGAGGGTTAACAGGAGAGAGACACGGGGCACGAGAGGGGGGTGGGGGTAACAGCAGAGAGACACGGGGCATGAGCGGGGCTTGGGGGGCAAGAGGAGGGAGACACGGGGCATGACCGGGGGGTGGGGGCGACACGAGAGAGACACGGGGCATGAGTGAGGGGTGGGGGGTAACAGGAGACAGACACGGGGCATGAGCGGGGGTGGGAGGCAACAGCAGGGAGACACGGGGCATGAGTGGGGGGAAAACGAAGGAGACACGGGGCATGAGCGGGGGGTGGGGGGTAACAGAAGAGAGACACGGGACATGAGCGGGGGGTGGGGGGCAAAAGGAGGGAGAAACAGGGCATGACTGGGGGGTGGGGGGCAACAGGGAGACACAGGGCATGGCTGGGGGGTCGGGGCAACAGGAGAGGGACTCATGGCTTGACCTTGGGGTGGGGGGCAACAGGAGAGAGACACGGGGCATGAGAGGGGGGTGGGGGGTAACAGGAGAGAGACAGGGGGCATGAGCGGGGGACGGGGGAACACAAGGGAGACACGGGGCATGAGCAGGGGGTGTGGGGGTAACAGGAGAGAGACACGGTGCATGAGCGGGTTGTGAGGGGCAACAGCAGGGAGACACGGGGCATGAGTGGGGGTGGGGGGTAACAGGAGAGACACGAGGCATGAACGGGGGGTGGGGGGCAACAGCAGGGAGACACGGGGCATGACTAGGGGGTGGGGGGTAAAAGGAAAGAGACACAGGGCATGAGAGGGGGGCGGGGGGTAACAAGAGAGAGACACGGGGCATGAGTGGGGGGTGGGGGGGCAACAGCAGGGAGACGCGGGCATGAGTGGGGGGTTGGAGGCAACAGCAGGGAGACATGGGGCATGAGCAGGGGGTGGGGGTTAACAGGAGAGAGACACGGGGCCTGAGCGGGGGTGGGGGGCAACAGGAGGAAGACACAGGGCATGACCGGGGGGTGGGGGGCAACAGGGAGACACAGGGCATGGCTGGGGGGTCGGGGCAACAGGAGAGGGACTCAGGGCTTGACCTTGGGGTGGGGGGCAATAGGAGAGAGACACGGGGCATGAGAGGGGGTGGGGGTAACAGGAGAGAGACAGGGGGCATGAGCGGGGGTCGGGGGAAACAGCAGGGAGACACGGGGCATGAGCGGGGGTGGGGGGAACACAAGGGAGACACGGGGCATGAGCAGGGGTGTGGGGGTAACAGGAGAGAGACACGGGGCATGAACGGGTTGTGAGGGGCAACAGCAGGGAGACACAGGGCATGAGTGGGGGTGGGGGGTAACAGGAGAGACACGAGGCATGAACGGGGGTGGGGGGCAACAGCAGGGAGACATGGGGCATGACTGGGGGGTGGGGGGTAAAAGGAAAGAGACACAGGGCATGAGAGGGGGGCGGGGGGGTAACAAGAGAGAGACACGGGGCATGAGTGGGGGGTGGAGGGGCAACAGCAGGGAGACACGGGCATGAGTGGAGGGTGGGAGGCAACAGCAGGGAGACACGGGGCATGAGCAGGGGGTGGGGGTTAACAGGAGAGAGACACGGGGCATGAGCGGGGGTGGGGGGCAACAGCAGTAAGACACGGGGCATGAGTGGGGGTGGGGGGCAACAGGAGAGAGACACGGGGCATGAGCGGGGGGTGGGGGTAACAGGAGAGAGACACGGGGAATGAAAGGGGGTTGGGGGGTTAACAGGAGAGAGACACGGGGCATGAGCGGGGTTGAGGGTAACAGGAGAGAGACTCGGGCATGAGCAGGGGGTGGGGGCAACAGCAGGGAGAGACGGGGCATGACCGGGGGTGGGGGGCAACATGAGAGAGACACTGGGCATGAGAGGGGGGTGAGGGTAACAGGAGAGAGACACGGGGCATGAGCCGGGGGTGGGGGGCAACATGAGAGAGACACGGGGCATGAGCGGGGGGTGGGGGGCAACAGCAGGGAGACACGGGGCATGAGCGGGGGTGGGGGGAACACGAGGGAGACACGGGGCTTGAGAGGGGGGTGGGGGTAACAGGAGAGAGACATGGGGCATGAGCGGAGGGTGGGGGGTGACAGGATAGAGACACGGGGCATAAGAGGGGGTGGGTGGAAACTGCAGGGAGACACGGGGCATGAGCGGGGGCTGGGGGCAACAGCAGGGAGACACGGGGCATGAGCGGGGTGTGGGAACACGAGGGAGATGCGGGGCATGAGCGGGGGTGGGGGTTAACAGGAGAGAGACACGGGGCATGAGCAGGGGGTGGGGGGCAACAGGAGAGAGACACGGGGCATGAGCAGGGGGTAACAGGAGAGAGACACGGGGCATGAGCAGGTGGTGGGGGGGTAACAGGAGAGAGACACGGGGCATGACTGGGAGATGGGGGCAACAGGAGAGAGACACGGGGCTTGACCGGGGGGTGGGGGGCAACAGGAGAGAGACACGGGGCAAGAGAGGGGGGTGGAGGGTAACAGGAGAGAGACATGGGGCATGAGCAGGGGGGTAACAGGAGAGAGACACGGGGCATGAGAAGGGGGTGAGGGGGTAACAGGAGAGAGACACGGGGCATGAGCGGGGGTGGGGGGCAACAGCAGGGAGACATGTGGCATGAGCGGAGGGTGGGGGGCAACAGCAGGGAGACACGGGGCATGAGCGGGGGGTGGGGGCAACAGCAGGGAGACACGGGGCTTGAGCGGGGTGGGGGAACACGAGGGAGATGCGGGGCATGAGCGGGGGTGGGGGTTAACAGGAGAGAGACACGGGGCATGAGCAGGGGGTGGGGGGCAACAGGAGAGAGACACGGGGCATGAGAGGGGGTGGGGGGGCAACAGGAGAGAGACACGAGGCATGAGCGGGGGTGGGGGGCAACAGCAGGGAGACATGTGGCATGAGCGGAGGGTGGGGGGCAACAGCAGGGAGACACGGGGCATGAGCGGGGGGTGGGGGGAACAAGAGGGAGACACGGGGCATGAGCGGGGGTGGGGGTTAACAGGAGAGAGACACGGGGCATGAGCAGAGGGTGGGGGGCAACAGCAGGGAGACATGTGGCATGAGCGGAGGGTGGGAGGCAACAGCAGGGAGACACGGGGCATGAGCGGGGGGTGGGGGGAACAAGAGGGAGACACGGGGCATGACCGGGGGGTGGGGGCAACAGGAGAGAGACATGGGGCATGAGAGGGGGGTGGGGAGTAACAGGAGAGAGACACGGGGCATGAGCAGAGGGTGGGGGGCAACAGCATGGAGACACGGGGCATGACCGGGGGGGTGGGGGGCAACATGAGAGAGGCACAGGGCATGAGCGGGGGATGGGGGGCAACAGCAGGGAGACACGGGGCATGAGAGGGGGTGGGGAGTAACAGGAGAGAGACACGGGGCATGAGCAGGGGATAGGGGTAACAGGAGAGAGACACGGGGCATGAGAGGGGGTGGGGGTAACAGGAGAGAGACACGGGGCATGAGCGGGGGGTGGGGGACAACAGGAGGGAGACACGGGGCATGACCGGGGGTGGGGGCGACAGGAGAGAGACACGGGGCATGAGAGAGGGGTGGGGGGTAACAGGAGAGAGACACGGGGCATGAGCGGGGGTGGGGGGCAACATGAGAGAGACACAGGGCATGAGCGGGGGATGGGGGGCAACAGCAGGGAGACACGGGGCATGAGCAGGGGTGGGGGGAACACGAGGGAGACATGGGGCATGAGAGGGTGGTGGGGGTAACATGAGAGAGACACAGGGCATGAGCGAGGGTGGGGGGCAACATGAGAGAGACACAGGGCATGAGCGGGGGTGGGGGGCAACAGCAGGGAGACACGGGGCATGAGCGGGGGTGGGGGGAACACGAGAGAGACACGGGGCATGAGAGGGGGGTGGGAGGTAACAGGAGACAGACACGGGGCATGAGCGGGGGGTTGGGAGCAACAGCAGGGAGACATGGGGCGTGACTGGGGGTGGGGGGCAACAGAAGGGAGACACGGGGCATGACCGGGGGTGGGAGGTAACATGAGAGAGACACGGGGCATGAGAGGGGGGTGGGGGGTAACAGGAGAGAGACACGGGGCACGAGAGGGGGGTGGGGGTAACAGCAGAGAGACACGGGGCATGAGCGGGGGTTGGGGGGCAACAGGAGGGAGACACCGGGCATGACCGGGGGGTGGGGGCGACACGAGAGAGACACGGGGCATGAGTGAGCGGTGGGGGGTAACAGGAGACAGACACGGGGCATGAGCGGGGGTGGGAGGCAACAGCAGGGAGACACGGGGCATGAGTGGGGGGAAAACGAGGGAGACACGGGGCATGAGCAGGGGGTGGGGGGTAACAGAAGAGAGACACGGGACATGAGCGGGGGGTGGGGGGCAAAAGGAGGGAGAAACAGGGCATGACCGGGGGGTGGGGGGCAACAGGGAGACACAGGGCATGGCTGGGGGGTCGGGGCAACAGGAGAGGGACTCAGGGCTTGACCTTGGGGTGGGGGGCAACAGGAGAGAGACACGGGGCATGAGAGGAGGGTGGGGGGTAACAGGAGAGAGACAGGGGGCATGAGCGGGGGACGGGGGCAACAGCAGGGAGACACGGGGCATGTGCGGGGGGTGGGGGAACACAAGGGAGACACGGGGCATGAGCAGGGGTGTGGGGGTAACAGGAGAGAGACACGGGGCATGAGCGGGTTGTGAGGGGCAACAGCAGGGAGACACGGGGCATGAGTGGGGGTGGGGGGTAACAGGAGAGACACGAGGCATGAACGGGGGGTGGGGGGCAACAGCAGGGAGACACGGGGCATGACTGGGGGGGTGGGGGGTAAAAGGAAAGAGACACAGGGCATGAGAGGGGGGCGGGGGGGCAACATGAGAGAGACACAGGGCATGAGCGGGGGGGTGGGGGGCAACAGCAGGGAGACACGGGGCATGAGCAGGGGTGGGGGGAACACGAGGGAGACACGGAGCATGAGAGGGTGGTGGGGGGTAACAGGAGAGAGACACAGGGCATGAGCGGGGGGTGGGGGGCAACAGCAGGGAGACACAGGGCATGACTGGGGTGTGGGGGGCAACATAAGGGAGACACGGGGCATGAGAGGGGGTGAGGGGTAACAGGAGAGAGACACGGGGCATGAGAGGGTGGTAGGGGGTAACAGGAGAGAGACACGGGGCATGAGCGGGGGGTGAGGGGCAACAGGAGAGAGACACGGGGCATGAGCGGGGGTGGGGGGCAACATGAGAGAGACACAGGGCATGAGCGGGGGGTGGGGGGCAACAGCAGGGAGACACGGGGCATGAGCAGGGGTGTGGGGAACACGAGGGAGACACGGAGCATGAGAGGGTGGTGGGGGGTAACAGGAGAGAGACACAGGGCATGAGCGGGGGGTGGGGGGGCAACAGCAGGGAGACACAGGGCATGACTGGGGTGTGGGGGGCAACATAAGGGAGACACGGGGCATGAGAGGGGGGTGAGGGGTAACAGGAGAGAGACACGGGGCATGAGAGGGGGGTGGGGGGTAACAGGAGAGAGACACGGGGCATGAGCGGGGGGTGGGGGGCAACAGGAGAGAGACACGGGGCATGAGCGGGGGTGGGGGGCAACATGAGAGAGACACAGGGCATGAGCGGGGGGTGGGGGGCAACAGCAGGGAGACACGGGGCATGAGCAGGGGTGGGGGGAACACGAGGGAGACACAGCATGAGAGGGTGGTGGGGGGTAACAGGAGAGAGACACAGGGCATGAGCGGGGGGTGTGGGGGCAACAGCAGGGAGACACAGGGCATGACTGGGGTGTGGGGCGCAACATAAGGGAGACACGGGGCATGAGAGGGGGGTGAGGGGTAACAGGAGAGAGACACGGGGCATGAGAGGGGGTGGGGGGTAACAGGAGAGAGACACGGGGCATGAGCGGGGGGTGGGGGGCAACAGGTGGGAGACACGGGGCATGACCGGGGGGGTCGGGGCAACAGGAGAGAGACACGGGGCATATATTTGAGAACAAACGCCACTCAGTTGCAGAAAAAGACTAAAAATATGAAAGTGTGCGCCGGGAATAAAATCATAGGAACACAGCAATTCACACAAAAATTAGCTTTGACAAAAACGGCCGCTGGCCTGGCATTGCCATTGCTAATAAATATCGTAAATCTCATCTGCAGAAGACTATGTACATTTAGAGATGAATTGCAGAAGCAGGTTTTACCATATGCGCCTTTGGACACTTTGCCCTAGTAAAAAAGAAATCCACTTTTTGGATTGTTTTGGGATTGCTTCTGGATTGTTTTCAAGCTGCAGATTTTTTTGGGAGTTATTTTGGATTTTTTGGGGATTTTTTCAAGCAAGGATTTATTTGTCTTGGGTCGGAGGATTTATTTTGGATTTTTACTGACTTGTTTCTCAGTAAAAACAATCCACTAACACTAATTGGTAGGCAGGCATTTCTAAAGGATTTATTTTGGAGTTTTACTGACTTGTTTCTCAGTAAAAACAATCCCCTAACACTAATTGGCTGGAAGGCATTTCTACTGGATTTATTTTGGAGTTTTACTGACTTGTTTCTCAGTAAAAACAATCCACTAACACTAATTGGCAGGCAGTCATTTCTACAGGATTTATTTAGGAGTTTTACTGACTTGTTTCTCAGTAAAAACAATCCACTAACACAAATTGGCAGGCAGCATTTTTACAGGATTTATTTTGGATTTTTTGAAGCAAGGATTGCTTGCTATTAAAGTGGTGGATTTTCTTTTATTTTTTTTTAACTTGTTTCTCAATAAAAACCAATCCAGCAACACTACACATTTTTACTGCATTTGTTTTGGATTATTTTACAAACAAGTATCGATTGTAAGATTTATTTTAGATTTTTTCCAACTTGTATCTCTGTAAAAACAATCCAGTAACATAGGCACACATTTTTACTGCATTTACATGTTGGCAACATAATGTCAAACTAGTTTCGACGCTGGTAGCCGTTATTTAGCATTTTAATCTGATTAAACATTTCGCAGAGATTAGGTTTTATTCATTTTGCATTTTATTGGTGCAAATTACAAATCCAACTGCACTTAACTAATTTCTCCATTAGATAATGCCTAGTCGCTAACATTCAGGGTATACCAATTTGCAGCAATGGGTAGAAGGAATGGCTAACACCTCGGTCATACCTCCCATCGCGCCACCTGGCTCGCTGTACCGGGTGGCCGCCTATCTCCTGCCTGCCACCCGGTACAGCTGTACCCCTCCTCTGTGCTCCTCTATATACCACCCCCAGCTGCGTACCTGTTCTATTCTTTCCTCTGAAAACTGCTCTGTTATCCATCTGTATTGTTGTATACCTCTGTAAAGCACTCTGCTGTTTCTCGAAGCTTGACCTGCACTTAATAAATTCAATAATAATCAAATAGGATCTAGTCAGACTAAAATTGGTATGCATTAAATTTGAAAGGATGTTTTGATTTAAAACATAAGACCTTACAAATCTCATGTAACAGTTACAGTTCTTTTTATTTAATATTTGTCATTTTCTTTTCATAAAACATATTTGGCAGATGTCAACATTTCTTTTACTTAACATCCTGCACACATTAATAGCACAGTTCTTCTTAAAGCAGTTTTTTTACCCCCCACTTTCATTTAAAAAGCCGTCAGTAGTAGAATGCACAATGAAGTAATGGTGACAACACTTTCTGCCTCATCACGAGTTTGGCGGTAACCCTTACATGCGGCGGCAACGCTATTGCTGCTGCCGCGATTTTGCTGATTTTTGGCCCTATGGGGAATGGGGACTTCCCGAATGGGCCCAACTTGGACCTTCCCCTCCCTGTTACACTCTATGCACTTGAACAATCGAAATGCATATGCCTGAAGATCGTCTGTTCTCCCCTTTCTTCTCCCCTTAATTGCACTTGCAAAACTGCAGAATTGTCGTCAGGCCTATTTGCTGTGTCTCAACCGTTACATGCATTTTACGCACTTACTCTGCTTGTGCAGACTATTATCATCGATTTTCCTCTTGTTCCCACCCTCCTTGAGTGCTTTGAACCACTTTCCTGTGTATAGGCGCTATATAAACAAACAATACAATACCTTAAAGTGATTTACAGCCTGTACTCTCCATGCAGTATGCTTCCACAAATCTCCAGTCGGCCACTGCACATTAATAGCAGGCTCTTTGTTTAAGCAATGTGCCGGCGGCCGTGTGATCGCAACGCCATTAATGCGCATCGCGGGTCCGCGCTATCCCTGCAAGCTGCTGCCTGTGGGATAGTCTGTGCTTATATTGCACCGGCATCGCGGTCCTCGCGCGCACTGCTCGCGGCACTGTTTGTGTGATTGCCTGCATTGCAGCGACTGTGTCCAATCGAGATTCACATTACCGGTAACTCGATCCTGCCACTTCATGCATGGTGAAAAGGATCTTATGAAGTTCAGAAAGTAAACATGTTTCCTGCATAGGGGCTCAAAGGCTTAGCCCACAGTCACCTAGCGCGGTGGGGAGATCTGCAGCAACTGAGGCAGTATTTTCAGTGAATACGTATTTTTCAACATGTGTGGGGGTTGGGGGGCGGCTTCGGAGGGCCTGCGATCTGGAGCAGACAGCGGGGTTGATCTGCTTAGGGGTGGATTTCATTTATTTGCTGAGACGTTAACGGGGAACCCGTGGGGAGGGGGTTTGAGCTCCTTCCATTTTTTACAAATCATTTATGTTAAATTAACAGACCGCGTTTTTTGGTGTGGCAAAAATGCATTTTGCTTTTCGTAAGTTGTTTGCATAATGTTTTTTCTGCCAAACTGTCTCATCACACGACATTCCATCTTAAGTGCACACATTTTTTTTAAACGAACATGCTTTACTGTGCGTGAGATGACTATCTGCCACGGTGATTCTGTACACATCTTCGTTTAATTTGACTCAGATGCATCATATCATCATTTTTTTTGCATATTTCACTAGCTATGTGTTTTTTTAATCTTTTAATCACTTTTTATCTTCATGTAATACCAGTTGAGTGATTGGATTGCAAAGTAACAGGCAGCTCTAAAGGCATCTATTGCTTAACCCCCCGTAACAGGAGGCTTGGCTTGTAATGTGTTGCTCCTACCAATTCTACCTGCATCTATTGCATTAAGCCCCCGTAACATGAGGCATATGGTATAGGATGCAGTATATACAACCAACAAAGAACACAATATATCTATTGGAGCATGTTTAGCCAGGGAAAACAATGGCACGGGCCATGTGGTTTGCAATATATGCTCCTGTGCAAACGAGGACTCAGTATTAAGCGCATATTTCAGTATCTGGGCCTCAATGTCAGCCCGAGTCCCTCCCAGCGCAGTCTTTCAAAGCCTCTTGCCCACTTGCCCAACCGGGCTGTTGTGGCTGAGAGCCATCTTAATCACAGCTTTGCCTTGCAGGCTGCAGCCACGCTTGCTTAGAGTGGAAAACAGTGTGAGGCACGTGTGGGGTACAAACATTATAATGGAGAGAAAGAAATACAGCCAGGGGTTAATAGCCACTGGTTTTCACTAGATGGACAGCCAGAGGGAGCTGAAACACTAAATCCGCACTGAAAAGCTACCAATCCTACTTTGTTAGCAAGTGGCTGATGTGGAGACACCTGTGTTAAAGGGCAACAAGGGAATAGTAACATGAAGGAACAGAAGTGAAGGAGCAAAAGCCAATAATGTGAACATTCTAATTGTCAGAAAAATAAAATGCATTTAAAATTAAAACAAATTATTGTAACATGAGATGTGTGTGTTTTCTCTATGTTTATGGTAGTGTACTACGTTTCTCACTTTTGAGAGCCATCCACACCGTTTGTGGCGTGCGCTTGCTTTTTTCCTGATTATTTTGATGGGAGTCAGCTTGTTTCGGGCTTGTTTCGGAAGGAGATGCAGCTTGTTTTTTCCTTCCGACCTGTAAACACTGGACTCCACCACCACCACACCAGCAGCAATGGCGGCGGCCGAGATTCCAGCGTGGGCCAGGGAATCAAAACGCATGAACACCAAAATAAGGTAAGCAAGGGATGGATGCCCTTCTAGGCTTGCTTCATTCAGAGGCATTTCGCTGCGCATGTTTTTGATTAGGACGCATACAATGTTTGATTTACGAGGAAGACGACCTGCCTCCCACGCCCCCTCCCCAAAAACAGCATTGTCTGAAAGGCGCGCGTTGGCTGAAAGCTTGAGTACAACTTCTCAACATCGCAGTGACTGGTGAGAAAAATGTGAATTCCATAAAGCGACACCCTGCACGTGAGCCGCGTTTGTTTTTATGAGGTGGAATGCAAAATTTAGGTGAATGGAGAATGGATACAAACAATAGCCCATCACAATGGGAAAGCGCGTGCAGGCAGCAGTTTCACGCTCGGCAGACATGAAGCTGCTTTACACTTTAAGCTGAAAAGTTTACCAATCTGCATGTAGATCGGGCGGCAAAGAGGCTACTTTCCCAATGTTGCTGGGCCCCTCCAGACCCTGGCAAACCACGTAAAACCACTCTCCAAGGATCACTGTGAAATGCTTTGCGCTACTGTATGTTTTTTAATAAGTTTAAAGGTCTGCTAGGAGTGAAGCACACCTCCTCCAAGTGAAGCCACTGTAAACAGTCTGCGGGGCACACACATTTGTATTGGTATATGCTAGCCAATATGTATACTGCCTTCTCGCCAGTGCTTTTACAGCGCCTGGACCAATTGTGCAAGGGGTGGCGTTTTGGGATTCCGCTGGGAATTTATATGCTGAAAGATTCGGAAGAAAAGAGGTCTGGAAACTTGATAGTTTAAACATTGCTCCCTGGGAATGCTGAATGCATGTTTTAATTTACAGTGTGCACAGAAAGACCTGCAAGACTGCACTAAGTGCATATTACTAGTGCCATTTCACATGCTTTTCACCAGTATGGAAATGGGGTCCTGGAACATTTCATGCACTGTTATAGAGAGCAGATGAGGGTAGTAGTCAGGGCTAAAATAGTCAACTCCCCAGGTCACCCAATAACCGTCGGCCCATGGAGCTTCCATCTACTCACATTTCTCTATGTGCAAATCTGATGATGTGGAAGAGGCCGGGTTTAAAATGTGTTATTGGTGTGGCATAGATGACGTAAGCGGCAGTGCTGCTGAGATTGTCTACTTTGTTGCCGTTCTGATCTTCCTTACAAAATGTACCTCCATCTACTCTAGCAGTAATCTCTGTTCCACCAACCATATGGGTAAAAGATTCACTTGAAGGTGCAGGGATTGTTATCTGCTCTGTTTCTGTATATTGCCCCGCTGCCTGTCCACCTCCCTCCCTTTGACCTGCTGTCTCTTCTGCTGTCTTGCTCTCTCTCCTGGTGGCTCCTTCTGCGACTCCTGCTGTCTCTTCTACTCTCTCTGTCTACCTGTGCATTTCTGTCTCTTCTGTATTGCTCTACCTCTCTTGGTAGCTTACCCTGTAAGTGACGCCTGCTGTCTCTTCTCCTCTCTCTCTCTGATGCCTGCTGTCTCCTCTGCTCTGTCTCTATCTCCCTGTGACCTGCTGTCTTGCTACGTCTCTCCTGGTGGCTCCTCTTCTACTCTCTCTCTCTGTCTTCCTGTGAGTTGCTGTCTCTTCTGTATTGCTCTACCTCTCCTGGTAGCTTACCCTGTGAGTGATGCCTGCTGTCTCATTTTACTTTTCATAAGTTGTATGCATAATGTTTTTTCTGCCAAACTGTCTCATCACACGACATTCCATCTTGAGTGAACAATTTTTTTGTAAACGATCATTATTGTGCGTGAGGTGGCTATCTGCCACAGTGATTGTGTACACGTCTTCGTGTAACTTGACTCGGATGCATCGTTTTTGTGTACATATTTCACCAGCTATGTGTTTTTTGAATCTTTTAATAACGCTTTATCTTCATGTAGTACCAGTTAAGTGATTGGATTGCAAAAGTAACAGGCAGCACTAAATCGTTCAGGAGGTTTGTTTGCATGTATGAAGTAACGAGTGCCCAGATTACAGGATGTCATGTGAGTGCACTGCTTTCCCTATTTTGCCAATCACTGAAGGCTGAAAAGTAGATCCATGCAGGCTTGACATGTGGCCAGCTTTGCACCACACCTGCAGATGAAATGGCCTGCTGTTATCAGTTGAATGGTATCCACTACAGAGTGCAATTTGCTTTCTCACTTTGAGAACATTGAGACATATAATTACTCATTTTGCTATAGCCGGTGAGATAGCTCAGTGAGATAAGCACTGGCTGTAGCGATGTGTGTGATATTGTATGTATATTCGTTTTATATAATGCGCTTAACACATCATTATCATTTGGCCTTGGACATCTACTTGAATTCACAGTGATTTGGTAATATGGGCCTATACACACTGATATTAATGATACATATGGTTAGCCATTCTTGTATGAAATGTATATCATATTATGGTGATAGTGTAACCATAGTTTTTGTAGTGTATTTAGGAACAATGCTATGTGCTGCCACTTCTGTTTTGTCAAGAGGTGAAAGGTCGAGTTTTATCGCTTCCCGTGACACAACAGTGTACAGCATTGTTGGTAGAAAGTTTATTATACACATTGCAATCTCTCTGAAGTTTCAAGGTAGTGGGAAGTGAGTTTGGAGTGTGTGATGTGGGTAGAAAGCCATTTCCTGACTGTTTTCTCATATGCAATACTAGAGATTGATCTTGCTGGTGCGCACATTGTTTCGTAATTGATCTCTTGGGCCCCCCTCTTCTCACCTCTCTCTCTCCCCTGTCACATCTGATGAGGTCTCTAGAGAAGCCCTGGTACCTGCTCACCCTGCCACGCACCCAAAACTGCCTCCGGGCCACCCCTTGCACTGGGATACCATACAGTTGCCCCCCCCTCTTTTTCTTCGTGCACTTATCAGACATACCCTGTCTGCCGCCTTAACCCAGCCCTTGCCAGCTGCCCTGCCACTGTTTGTTGCCTTTATTATTTATTTATTTTCTATAATGTATCTGTTTCTACTCTGCTCCGCACTTCCCACCCCCCGCCCCCCTCCATGCACTTTTCCCCTTTCCCTCTTCCATGCACTTGCGCGTTCTCAATGTCACTGGGCCTAGTAAGATTCTTGTTTTTGTTCCCCCGCACCCCCCTTGCTCAAATAGCATGAATTACTAGTTGCTATTTTTCATAAAGTTTATATCGGCGACTAGTTGATATGAAACATCTGTTTTCAAATTTAGAAAACTAATTTGTGCCTTGCATTGGGTATTTAACATTTGGGTGTCTTTCAGACCACCAATACCGTTCAGTACTTGGGAAGAGAGGAGTTGGAGTTTATTACTGACGACTTGCGTGGCAATGACAGGGGGCACATTTGTGCCTTTTTTGATACTGTAGAACTGGACCACGACGGAAAAGATACGATTATGAAAAAGGATTACTCTGGAACAATTGTATTGTCGGGTGGTAAGTTATTGTGAGTCACTAGTTGATACTATGTCGGCCATCTGAATCTCTCGTAGCTTCTCAAAGTGTATTTCAATAATGCAAGAGGTATTTGTTAAGAATCATATAGGAATGTTTATGATTTGATTTGTGTAGCGCACCACCACCATTATTACAGTCCACGTGCACCAGGACTTAAATGGGGCAGGAATAGCCCATTGTGAACAAAACGCTGAACATGAAGACATGAGCAGTGTCTTGAGGGGGGAGCATGGAATCGTCATTTGGAGATCAGGGACAACGGAAAAGGTTGATCGGCCCCCGATAGACAAAGATGACAATATGGTGGAAAGATTACATTGTAATCTTGGTAATTGTCATTAGAATGTATACTGTATTAAAATGTGTAATATTAATATTTGTGCTATTATTTCAGCGTACTGGGACACAGTGGATTCCCGTCAGCAGGTAGCAGTTGTGCACTGCTTGGAACTGGCCCTTCAGTGGATAAAGAGGAGACGGACGGGAGCCACAGAAAAAGTTTTCCCCGATCTAAGTCCCAACCCTGGTCCATCAAAAGCATCAGAGGTAAGTAAGTGCCATTAGAGTTAAACAAAAGTTGGTTTGTGCCCCTATGAAATAAATAAATGTTTTTTTCTCTATCCAAATACCATTGGTTGTAGGCTTCTGTGTGTCTCCACCCAAATCTGAAACATTCCTATGAGGCCATAGGGCTTCTAGACAAATGTCAAAAGGGTGGGAAAAGGTAGCTGAAATACTGTGGCTCATGTTTTCACCGGTTATCGTCCAATACTCATTATATGCCTACATGCAACATGTCCATTACTTAAGACCCGTTATGCTGCCAATGTCATATAGTGGTGTCCTAATTTTTATTTAATTTTTAATTTTTTAGATAGTTATAAAAGCAAGCACATAGTTAAATTCGCAAAAGCAAGCACATAGTTAAATTCCCATAGTTACTTAAATATTCCCATAGGTTCCCATAGGTATACGCGATCGACATTAGTTGGCCTGGGAGCCAAATGTAGCTCCAGGTAGGCATTGCTTGTATGGCTCCTTTACCAATGCACTGTACATGGGGAAACGTGACATTGGTCATTTCTTCACAATATACCAATTATGCAAATAAATGGGAAACAACTACGGAAATGACATGCTTTGATCAGATTGACAGCTTTGAGAAATGTAGTAATTTTTCATTTTTTGTGTACACAGAGAAAAATACCCCTTGTGACAGATGGGACATGCAGGTTTGCAGATGTGTTAGTGAACCCAGTGAAGTTGAGGGAGATTGTGGTAACTGCCAGAAAATCACAGACCGCCAACCCAGCACGTTACCTACAGAATAAGCTGCTGGATCTTTTGTTCACAAAAGAAGAACTGATGGCAGCAAAGGGGAGGTTAACACTGGATCGTCATCGACAGGACGCTATACAAGGTACATAAATGGAATTACTAAAGCACATTAGAGGGAATACAGTAAAAATCGTCTATGCTTTATTTCTCACAGCCATGTGTCAACCAAAAAGTACTTTGCTTGCTATTTTCAAACTTCTTACACATGTTTTTTTGGCATTTCAGAATTTATCCATGTTATGGCTTTCCATTACTCTCTGCAGCCGAGTACAGAAAAGCCCTCCAAAACAAAATTGGGAACTACCGGATTAAGAAGAAGGAGCCAAACCTCGTCTTTTCGACACAAGTGTAGTTCCCAATTCCCTTGCTCTTTGCCCTTGGCATGGATACTTGTATGACTCCCTGGACCGGGATCTAGGTCCCCTCTCACTCACTTGCTCCCTGGGCTGGGTCCCACCGGACTCACTTGCTCCCTGGGCTGGGCCCCACCGGACTCACTTGCTCCCTGGGCTGGGCCCCACCGGACTCACTTGCTCCCTGGGCTGGGCCCCACCGGACTCACTTGCTCCCTGGGCTGGGCCCCACCGGACTCACTTGCTCCCTGGGCTGGGCCCCACCGGACTCACTTGCTCCCTGGGCTGGGCCTCACCGGACTCGCTTGGTCCCTGGGCTGGGCCTCACCTGACTCGCTTGGTCCCTGGGCTGGGCCCCACCGGACTCGCTTGGTCCCTGGGCTGGGCCCCCACCGGACTCGCTTGGTCCCTGGGCTGGGCCCCCACCGGACTCGCTTGGTCCCTGGGCTGGGCCCCCACCGGACTCGCTTGGTCCCTGGGCTGGGCCCCCACCGGACTCGCTTGGTCCCTGGGCTGGGCCCCCACCGGACTCGCTTGGTCCCTGGGCTGGGCCCCCACCGGACTCGCTTGGTCCCTGGGCTGGGCCCCCACCGGACTCGCTTGGTCCCTGGGCTGGGCCCCCACCGGACTCGCTTGGTCCCTGGGCTGGGCCCCCACCGGACTCGTGTGACTTTCTGGACTGGTTCTGGGTCCTCTCACCCATTTTTTAATTGTAAAGCACCCATGTTTTGGATTGCTACAGTCGTGTTTTTGTGCTATGTACACAGTGTCCGATTGAATCTCTGGCTCTTTTTAATAAATATAGTGGTGAAAAAAAATGTTGCTTCTTTTTAAATATAGTTAATATGCCATTACATGGTCTTGACTTTCATGGCCATTTTACCTAAATGACTGACCTAATAAGTCATCACTATAGTTCTAAAAACAATTCAAAATGCAACTCTCTAAAATGGGCAGCAGTTAAGCCACAGTGAGGCTTTTAAAGCCCAATTCAACAAGGTGCACCAAATGTGTTTTTTAAGCGTTTCTTTTCAGGATTATAGTAAACATTATTTTTTGAAACTCCTAAATTTATTTCCGCTCATAAACCAAAACAATGCCTATATTGTTAAAGGATATTTTTGGGATTGCTTTGTTTTTTTGATTTGTAAAGTATTATTTGGTGACTACATTAATTGCTTTTGGATCTCAAAAGGTTTATTTGGGGAATGCATTGCATTGCTTTTGGATCTCTACGAGGGTGCATTAAGCCAAAAGGAAGCCAGATGTAATCCATTGCTTTTGTATTTATTTAGGGATGGCACTGCTTTAGGATTTTTATAGGATTGTTTGGGGATTGCATTGTTTTTGGATTTTTAGTGGATTGGTTGGGGATTGGATTGTTTTGGGATTTTTAGTGGATTGTTTGAGGATTGGATTGCTTTTGGATTTTTATAGGATTGTTTGGGGATTGGATTGTTTTTGGATTTTTAGTGGATTGTTTGGGGATTGGATTGCTTTTGGATTTTTAGTGGATTGTTTGGGGATTGGATTGTTTTTGGATTTTTAGTGGATTGTTTGGGGATTGGATTGTTTTTGGATTTTTAGTGGATTGTTTGGGGATTGGATTGTTTTGGGATTTTTAGTGGATTGGTTGGGGATTGGATTGCTTGGATTGTTTTGGGATTGCATTCCACTGAGGATTGCTAATTAACATATTTCAGGGTGCATGAAGCCAAAAAGAAGCCAAAAGCAATCCTCTGAGTACAATGGGAGTTTCTGGAGTTAAAGAGGATTTAAAGAGGATTTAAATGTTTGGGAAAATCCAGTAGCAATCCACTTTCAATCCAGATTTTTTTGGTAGGGTGGTACTCCTGAGCGAACAGCAAAAGGTAATACAGCAACCGGCTGCTGTCCCCCATTCTTTTAAAAGTGTGAATTAACTTTAAAAAATGCAGTGCAGCTTTTTAATAATGTTCATTTGTTAAATTAAACACAAACTCTTTCTGTATTTCACATTTGTAAACGTGCTGGATTTCCAAGTTCATGTTGCATGCACTCTCTGACCTGCTATTCATGTCGTGTTTTCTAGGGAGCGGTCACTGCCAGCCGGGGAAGAGCTATTGTCATTGAGATGCTTCTGGGCTCAGAGGAATTTAGCACCTAATTACCACACCCTTTTCGTTGATTCTTTACTGGTGTGGAGGAGGGGAAAGCTTACTGCAGTCAGAGCCCTAGTTCAATCATTTGCAAGCCTGCCAGCATTCTGCCAAATTTCAGGAAAGAAAGCACTTTTGAGGTGCGCCTAAGTTTTGATGTAATCTAAAACTGTGCTGCCATGACTGATAGCAGCGCTCCCGAGTATTACTCTTTTAAGGAGCCCAGAACATTTCCAGATTGTTTCGCTTGATACATGCAATTTCTGCCTGATGGCTCTGCTGGGTGTGCCACTAATTTATCAAATCGTCACCCACATTATTATATGTTAGTAAAAAAAAATAACATATTTTCTCAGCTTATGAATATTACACAAATTATAGTTTTAGTTTATATAACTGCTGGCACTTAATGTGATGTCATCAAGGGGGCCAAAATAAAAGCAATATCGCATCCTATGACATTTTTAGTGTGAAAAGGTTTTGTGATGCTCTTTCTTGTGATGTCATCTGGCATGTGATATGAATTCCTCCAAGCCTAGTATTTTGAGGATTTAAGGTTGCTGTGGACTGCACCAGGTCTCCAGCACTGGAAACTTTGTTACCAATGTATTGCATGTCTAGAGAGGACCTGAGAGTGCATAAGGGATAAAGAATGAGACTTTATTAAGAGAACTGATAAAATGTGCATGTGGTTCTGTGCAGAGAACATGTGCAGTGTTACATGTACACAGCCCATGTGCATGTGCAGCCTGTTATCCGAACATCAGAACATTTAGGATGTCACTATCCTCTCTTAGAATATATGTTTGATGATTTTCCAGTGCACATAATGTGTCCACATACTTTTCACTATCATGTACAAGTGCAGGTGCTCAGTGGGTTAATGTGCCTACTGCGAAGAGCTGCATCTACATGATTGAATGTCATGAGTAGACCCGTTGAGATTGTTATACTTCATCTATCAATAAAATGATTAATAGTGCATATGGTAAAGCGTTGGCGCTCTGCTAATTTCAGGCTGGATCTTAACTTAGACAAACCACAAGACCTAACCTTTCTGACTGTGTTATAGCTGCTGACTGACATTGGGTTTATACATAAAAGAGGGACCTTTAGTCGATGCTTATCCTCTAAGGCAGATACAGGCCTGGATTGGCCCACCGGGACACCAGGACTTTCCCTGGTTCCCCGGTAGACCTCAGGGGAGCATAGGGCCTCTTTTTTGGGGGAACTGGTGATGGAAACATACCTTAAACGGGAACAAGGAACATCATGATCATCCATCCATGAGCCAGCCTGGGTGGTTCGCTGCCTTCATGATGCTGCCCGTGCGGGTTAGTGGGTTTGCAGGTACAGATGAAGCACAGGCCGCCCCTGCCAGTGCTTCTGCGACGACCAGGTGAGCTCAGCTGCCGCATACATCTGTTCTGTTACAGATCCAGACAACTTAAAAAGGAATGTGTATGTGCTACAGCTGCCACCAGTCTGTCTGCCCCCTGTGTAATGTGTTGTGGCAGCATTATTTTCATCAGACCGCACAGGTCCCCCCAGGACCTGTTACCTCGGGTGCTGCAGCACCTCTGATGCTCCCACCTCTTTGCCACCGACAGAGTGGTCGCCGTTTGGAAATGACACACCCTCCACAAAGAAGACAAGTGACCATCTTGCAATGCTGCCTGTGCTGTGGCTGTTAGGGTTGTGGGGTTCTGGATTCAAGCTGACTCTGCCTGTAGTTTGGAATCTACACGTGGCAAAACTGCAGATATGTGCGTGTCACTACTCTGGACAGTCCACGTCTGCAAAGGTCCTACTTGCTCGGTTCCCTGAGATTATAGGAGGTGACGAGTCTCCGATGCAGGATTCCCAAGAGCATACACAATCTGTCTGTGGCTCCGCCTCTTCCCTGCAGATAGGGTTTTACAGTTCATGTGTCCTAGTCTGGGGCAGGTATGACGTCAGTGCTTCCATCTGCGTCCATCCAGGCGCATGCACAGCCAAGTTTCTAGACCAGTATGACTGTGCATGCACAACTGCATTTGCGCTTGTGCAAATGCAGTAAAAAGTCATTTGTACTAATACAAA
The DNA here is from genome assembly GCF_040938575.1 of Ambystoma mexicanum. NCBI lineage: Eukaryota > Metazoa > Chordata > Amphibia > Caudata > Ambystomatidae > Ambystoma > Ambystoma mexicanum. The sequence continues at coordinate 235,029,338 of NC_090939.1, read as the reverse complement.
TGCAATTGCACATGTGCAAACTCCTTTCTGCATGCAAAAAATACATTTACCTTTCGTCACACAAGGCCAGATTACCGTTAAGTGTGGATGCATAGTTTGCAATTGTGTTTGTGCACTTGTGTATTATGGAAAGACATTGCAGGGTATCAGCTGCACAGTAGAGCAGCCCACCTGTTTATGCTACACATGGGATGATGATTTGCGGTGGGCTATCCGAATGTGTGCATGAGCAACATTTGCCGAGTATACTCTGACAGAGAAAGGGGAGTACTAGGGCCAGTGCCACATGTGACATGGTGCAATGTATTGGAAGTGTTATGTAAAGGAGGAACTTCATAGTTCCTTTTACATGGCAATTTTGGCGGACTTGCGAAACCTGTGAGAACAAAGTATGTATTTCAAAAAACATTAGTGTTGTCAAGATGGGGGTTGGGATACATTCCTATACATACTAAGGGGGTAATTCATAGATTTCAGTGCAGAGGCAGCGCACGCGAGCAGCGCAGATAAGGAGCGTGCGCCAGCGTGCGCCAGCCGTGTGCGCTAAACAGCATTCTGGCACACCGCATATTCATGGAATTTCCAAGCCATTTTCAGCGCTGGCGCAGCGAACATCCCGCAGCGCTAGTTACACCCCCAAGAACGCCCATTGCGCAATGAAAAGCCATTGAAATCCCCAATGCAGCGCAAAGGGCCGTGCACGAGTTTACAGGGCCGCTACACTGTAAATGCGTGAAAATACTACGCGTACCCCGCTCACGGCAGACAAAATGCGTGAAAATGTACTTGCGCAACCCTCCGAATACACGTACCCAGCTCGTGCCACGTAAGTTGCATAGGAAAAGCACCCCCTGTGGTGTGGGCTGCCTGTGGGGCATGCCCAGGGTGGATGGCCTGCCTGCGGGGCATGGGGAGGGTGAGTGGGCTGCCTGTGGGACATGCCCAGGGTGGCTGGGGTGCCTGCGTGTATTTCGGGGGTGCGCAGGAAGTTTCACACGCGACAGGCCTTGTGTGAGCGGGGTACATGTATTTCGGGGGTGCGCGGGGAGTTTCACATGCGATAGGCCTTGTGTGAGCGGGGTACATGTATTGAGGGGGTGCGCGCGAAGTTTCACAGGCGATAGGCCTTGTGCGAGTGGGGTATGTGTATTTCGGGGGTGCGCGGGAAGTTTCACATGCGATAGGCCTTGTGCGAGCGGTGTACGTGTATTTCAGGGGTGCACAGGGAGTTTCACACGTGATAGGTCTTGTGTTAGCGGGGTACGTGTATTTTGGGGGTACGTGGGAAGTTTTACACGCGATTCTGCATTTTGGCCCCTCCCAGGTGTGGCCTTACCCCCTCCCCATGCCCTGCAGGCAGCCCACACCACAGGGGACCACCCTACAACCCTCACCATGCCCTGCAGGCAGCCCACATGGCACCATGCACTTGTGAGCCCCGACTCATGTCCCCCACCCACTCACCCACCCACCATTGACGGGCATCTGCCAGCAGGCCCCGACTCATGTCCCCCAACTCCAGTGACGGGCACCTGCCAGCAGGCCCCGACTCATGTCCCCCACCCATCCACCCACCCACCATTGACGAGGCACCTGCCAGCAGGCCCGACTCATGTCCCCAAGCTTCCCACACACCCACCATTGATGGGCACCTGCCGGCAGGCCCCGACTCATGTCCCCCACCCACCCCCAGTGACAGGCACCTGCCAGCAGGCCCCGATTCATGTCCCCCGAAAACCCACCCAAATTGGCGGGCACCTGCCAGCAGGCCCCGACTCATGTCCCCCACCCACCCCCAGTGACGGGCACCTGCCAGCAGGCCCCGACTCATGTCCCCCACCCACCCCCAGTGACGGGCACCTGCCAGCAGGCCCTGACTCATGTCCCCCACCCACCCCCAGCGACGGGCACCTGCCAGCTAGCCCGGACTTATGTCCCCCACCCAACATGTCATCACAATCCAGATCCATGGCCCTTATGGCCACCTAAATCCCACCCCATGCCACCCCAGTCCAAACACCCAACCAAGCATTCCATCCACTCCAAATTTAAATTCCCATGTCACGATAGATCCCAAATAACCAGTATGCGCATGAGTACAAGTCCATCAGACCCACACAATGGCGACACATGACTGAGAAAACCCACATTGTGACATGCACGAAACCAATGAGAGAAGACCACACAAATGAAGTAAACCATTTAAATGTATTATATACAAAAATAAATGAATGAAACAAAATTACACAAGAATAAAATGATAAATAAAAGGATGTCCGAAATCAAGGAAAAATTATTAATGGTGAAATGAATAAAATGCAAACAAAAATGCCTCCAAAGTGTCCGTCCATAACACTAAATCCAAAGTCAATATAAAGACAAAACCATTCCTCCATGGTAAACAAAAATATGTAAAATCAGGTCCATAACTATATACAATGTAAAAATCAAGGGTCCATGTGCCTAACAATCCAAAGGAAACGTAACAAAAAACCTACCTAATGAATAACTATTAACAAAAAGGCGGGGCATAGTCCATGCGCCCCAAAGGAAAAAAAAATAAACAACTACAACTACATAACTATTTACAAAGGCGGCGGGCTAGTCCCACGGCTCACTGTTTGATGTTCCGGGCCAGAGCATCATTGAACTCCATGTCGATGTTCCGGAGGTGGGCCTGTTCCCTGGACTCGAGGTCTCGCAGGGATGCAGCCATGGAATCCCTCAACTCCCTGCGAGTTTTCACAAGGCCCTCCGCCCACCTCAAAGCCCGGTGCATGGAGTTCTCCGCCCTGACCATCCTGAGCCGTGCCCTCTCTGCCCGCTGTCACTCCGCATCTATTTGCCGTGCCAGCCGCTGCCACACGGAAGACACTCCCAGTCAGGGGTCCTCCTGCCCCTCGGCCGATGCCTGCCCCCGGGGTGTTGATGGCCCAGAGCCATGATGCCTCCCACGCTGAGCCTGCTGCTGCCTCTGACGCAACTGCCTCCGCCACCACGACGGCATCCGGGCTGATGGAATCCCCCGGTGCCGTCGTGCACATGCGCTGCCCGATGATGCCGGCACATTCTCCATCCGCTGGGGTCAAGTTGGTGGGGTGGCCACCACTGCTGGTCCTCAGACTACTGACTGCGGCAGGGATGGGATCTCCACCTGGCTGGCTGCGTTGGTTGGGGCAGATGCACAGGGGGCCCTGGTGGTATCTGGGCAGGAAGACGGCAGGGAGAATGACTGGCATATAGTGTGCACAGAGGAGGAGAGGGCCGCAAGACTGGCCGACACATGGAGGAAACCCCCGACCATGGCCCCTCCCAACTGGGTCACGTTGGGACACACCTCTTCGTGATGATGTGTGTGGTCCCCACAGGAAGCACGCACGTCATCACGAATGACACGTGTGCGCAATGCGACACCAATCAGGACGGTCTCCATTCAGTCAGGGGTCCCCTCGTCCGCAGGTAGAGGACGTGGACTTCCCCCCTACCTGCGGACGGGCCTGGGATGGGGCATCCCTGCTGGTGCATGGTGATGCAGACACAGTGTCAGGGATAGAGACCTGCACAGGCACCTCCGCGGCAACCTGTGCTGCCTCCTGCCCCTGCCCCTGGACTGCACCACTTGCACCAGTGGCCTCCTCCTCCTCTATACCTCTCTCGGACATCATAGGAATCGATTATTCAATATGATTTTATAGCAAAAACCAGAAAACAGATGTCGCTACCTGGTTATATCATGAAAACATCTGTCAAATGACGGGAGTAATTTTATATAAGTCTCTGTCTGCCCATCTCTCTCCTGGCTTGACTTTGCATGTTGTGTGTCTTGCCCCTGTTTTGTGTGTGCTCTGAGGCCTGCGGCGCGATATAAAAATTAAAATAAATATATATACTACAACACCTGGCATGAGTAATAGGACAAACAATATCAATACTTAGCAAAAGGCACAAGTACCTGGGCATCTGATGCAAATATTCAGAGATATTGTGAGCACATACACATATATTTGCAATACTTCCATTCTGATGTGCACCTCAAGTGCAACCTTTTCTCCACTTTTTAGTAACCATACATATTTAATAAGAATGTTTGAATTTGTTTCACAATAATATTGATTGATTGATGAAATAGCCACTGATGCTTTTTTCACTCTGCCAATTTGTTCACTCAACTCTTTTTCAAACTTCATGCTGACACTCTTGCTCCTTCCATCATCTCAGACTGCCATCTGCCATCCAGTCCTGATGCTCTTCCAAGCATGTCTGCCTCAATGCCAGCAAGACTGAGACCCTTCCTCTTAGGACCCCTGCTCGCTCTTTCTTCCTCTCACTCTGGGCATCCTGTATGGGCTCTCCCCCCCCCCTCCTTCATCCGAAGCCAAAAACCTTGGCGTCATCTTCATCACCCCTCTCTCCTTCCTGCCTCAAATCCATTGACAACCAGTCGAACTTTCAACTCTTCCACCTCAAAGGAATTCTCCCTTTTCTCATTTTCCCTCAGAAGCTCAATTTTACAAGAGCTCTGGTTCCCTCTAGGCTTGACTACTGCAACAGCCTACTCTTGAATCTATTTTCTTCCTCTCTACGACCCCTGCAGCTAAACCAGAATAGGGCAGCAAGACTTATCCTTGGCCTCAAGCCCAGGGATTGCATCTCTTCTGCCCTGAAAATCTTTGATTGGCTCCCGGTTGCTGCACAAACTAAATTCAAATCCATCTGCATCATCCACAAGGATGTCTGGGGCCCGGGACCACGGTATCTGCATCTTGCTATTACGAAATATTCTCCATCTAGACTGCTACGCTCCCCTGGTACCAACTCTCTTTGTGTGAAGCAGTTCGCTAAACAGGCCGATCTCTTGCTTCAGCACACTCCCGCCTGTGGAACAGCCTTCCTCTTTGTCTTGAGCCGGACCTCCTCAAATTCCGGATGCTCCTCAAGACTTTCCTTTTCTCTTCCTCTTCCCCTTCCTCTCTTCTCTCTAACTTCACAGTTGCTACAATTGGTGTCCAGGGCCCTTATGAGTCCTCGGGGCCCTTGCCTCCCACACCCAATCGCCTCATCTTCTGACTACACACAGCACTTGCCTCAGTATTCACTGGCCTACCCCAATATAGGCCGGCACTTAACCACTTCCAGCAGCTGAATGCTTCCTAGCACTTACTGTACCTGGCACTTACATCTGCTGCTCAACCACGAGCACGACATTCCAACACCTACCACCCTGCACCTACCAACGCGCTCCCCCCCCTCTTCTCTCTCTGTACTTGCATGCTCTGAATACTCACAAGGCCCAGAAGGTTCGTCTTTTTCCTCCATTGTATATATTGTTTCAATCCCATGTTCCCTCCCATGCCATCGGAGCGCTTCAAAACACAATTTGCTTGTTGAATAAGCACCTAATAAATGCACAATAAATAAATAAATAGGATCTCTTTTTTTGTGTTGCAACCTTTACTCCACTGCTGGCATTCACACAGCTCTGTCACTGACGCAGTCCCCAACCCTTTTACCACAGTTTCCTAGTGTGAAGAAGACCGGTGGGGGGTGTCTGTATTTCTGCTCTCTATATGGTAGAAGAGAGGCACAGAGGACCCCAGCCAAGATTCTCTAGTACGGTAGCAATGGACGAGCAATCAAGGCCTAGCTTCTCAGGAGGTGATGCAGGCTGGTTCTTAAGTACAGTGTAGTCCCCAAGCCCCCACAAAGAAATGTCCACACACTGTATTGTTTAGAACACAGTCTTTATATAATCAATATTCAAGGTTATGTACACTTATCATAATAACTCACTTTGTACTTGGGAAAATCAACAATGGCAAATATATACAATTCTAAAGTGGTACCACCCTTTGTATTAGATCTCATTAAAGTGCATCAACAATACTGTAACAATGTCACACAGATCAATAGAGTGAAACCAGCAATAGAGAGAGGAGAGAAAATAAGATGGTTGAGCAATAGGCAGAATACTGGCCCCTACCACTAGACACAGTTCTGTGTGGAGATCCCCCCACCTGGGCAACCTGTAAAATAAAGATATAGCACAAGCCCAGTCCATATATTGTTCTGCAAGTCTTATTCCCTCCTATAATGTTTTTACTCCCCCAATGTACCTGGTGGAGTCGAGTTCTTCGAAGAGGCGTCGACAGATCCTTCTTGAGCGACCCCCTTTCAAGCGGGAGTCACGGATCGTCGAGAGGCGTCGAGAAGCGTCGAGGAACTCGGTGTTCGGCGACGGGGAATCGACGGCCCTTCTTGAATGCCTTCCCTTTCAAGCGGGAGACACGGGGCGTCGAACGTCCGTCGACAAACAGGGTAGACCGGCGTCGATGAGGCGGCAGCTTCGTCCGAGCGGTGCTCGTCAGCGTCGGAGCGTCGGCGTCCTGCAAGGCAGAGGCGTGCGGGGCACCTCGGTGACAATAGTTCTGGACCGCAAAGATTGTGGAGACGGAGGCCCAGCAAGGGTGTCGAGTCGTTCGAGTCTTTGTGGTCTTCGGGTGGCGGGAAACCCACCGGCAGGTTTCTCCTCGGCGCGTTGGTCGTCCTCCACTTTCTCCGGCAGGATAAAGCGGTCGACGGTGCGGACGAGGGAGTCCTTCGATTCGAATGTTCTTAGGCAAAGGAGCGGACGGCTCCGGTCGTCGGCGGCACGGCGTCAAGTGGTTCCCACGGCTGGGCAACAGAACTTCGACGGGCCTCCAGCGGTTACACAAACCTGCGAACCCTGGTCGACGGCAATGGACTTCGACGGCGGCGATGTCCGGGTGCTTCACTTCGATCTCCTCGGCGGTCCTGTCTCGGGTCGGCAGACTTTCGAGGGTCTGTCTTCCAGGGCGCTTCGGCGAAGATGGAGCGGTGCTCGATGGTCCCTCGGAGCATGGCAAGAGGGCGCCTTACCAGATCCTCTCTCGGGTCAGTCTTCGACGATTTCGGCAGCCTTCGGATCGGTCGAAGCAAATGCCACAGCAAGTCTTCTTCTTCCAGCTGGACGTCGAGGATCAGCAGTTCCAGTTACTCTTAGAGTGGAGACTCAGCTCCAGAACGCTTCTGAACGCTTCTGAACGTTCCCTGAACCTCCTACCAGTGGTGAGAGGTCCCCAGATATACTATTCCGTCTCTCATCCACACTGCTGGCACACACTCAGCAGCCAATCATACAGAAGGGCATTCATGCAGTCAGTCAGCCAATCAGGCACACAGTGCATTCAGGCCACACTCCTCCCTTTCAGACACTCACAACAAGGAATGTGGATTGGGACAAGTACCCAGCCATTCAACACTACACACTGCATTCAGGCCAGTTTCGGGCAGGGCTGTCTCAGTCTTTGTCTCTCATGCCAGAAACCAGACAACCACAACAAGGAGTGTATATTGGTGACACACTCCATTCACCCAGGTCCCACCCACAGAAGGTACCCACAACATACAGTCACTGGGAAGGCTCCAGTCAGTCTAGCTGGGCCTTCACAACAACACCATATATGGAACTTCCACCCAACAGCCAGTCAGGGGGAAGGGACAGGGCTTCCCAGGACTTTGGGAAAACAAGGTAACAGGCAATAGAGAGCAAGAGGCCACAGGGGCCATCTTGTTTCCTATCAGGAATCAACTGATCCCAATGGCAGGGCCTGGGTATCCCAAAATGGAGGACACCCAGAACACCTGTCAAATTCAGCATGGAGCTGCCACCAGCCCATACCCTGCTCTGTGGGCCACCCACAGGTGCCCAAAAACATACACTAGGGGTACAGGGTTGTACCCCTACCCATGGGTGCCATAAGGGTATCCCAGGGGTCTGTTCACAAAACCAAAAGAGAGAGCTGCACTGCCAGGAGTCCCACATGGACTCCTGGGCAGAAAACATGACAGAACACACGATAAAAAGCAGTAAAGGACAAGGATTCAGAGGCCCTGTCCCTCTGATGCATTTCCAGCATCACACCTAGTACTGGCCATTCAAATGTAATTCAGCCCTTCTGAAAAATGCTGGTAGAGCCGCCTAAAAGTACAGAGGATCTGATGTAAGTCCTTGTGCTGTTCCTTTAAAGTATGGCATGGCTATGGAGAAGTGCTATCAACAATACAACACTTTATTATAAACCCCTATTAGAAATGCAGGTACTATGACAAAAAGAAAATATCAGGCCTTCTGAAAAGTGTTGTCCCATGAAAGCTAAAAAAAACTTAAAACAGAACTAATGTGGTTGTGATATGATGACTGCCTGAAATGCATTTCACCAAGGTTGACTAACATCTACCTGTCACCATGACATCACTGGTACTAGTCTCCTGCCTCACCGCATACCTCCCTAATCCCACCCCTCAAAAGTCCAGCATACATTTGTTTGATTCTAAACACTGAGTTGTGGGATTCACAGACAGTTCAGCTAGTGTACCGCAGTTCTAAAGTCTGTCCAAACCGTTTACTTTATTCCTTGGTGCCCGCAGCTCTGCCTAAGAACATTTCTCATGTGCATCCTTCACCGTTACTTCTGTACTGTGCTATTAATAATATCAGATTTTGATATAGCATTTCATTCTGATGTGTTTTTTTCTATACTACGTAATATGAGCTGTTATTGTAACCCGATCTAGGGATAATTCATGTATTCACAGCAAATGGATAAAAGTCTGTGTCACCCATGCAGGAATCGTATCTGTGATTTCAGGTTGTACACTATTGCCTAAAACGAGCACTTGACTGATTGAGCATAACCTTGTTCCATGTTGTAAACACAGCCTTGTCTGGACCACAGCACCCTTGTTTATTCCATTGCTTGAACTCCATAAACCATGTCAGTCCTGGTGATGTGCATCCTGTTTTTTTCTAATGTTCAGCCGTACAGATCACTATGCGACTGCTGCTATTCCATACTTACAGCAGCACTACATTCCAGCGCTAAGAGTACACATGAACATTGCACTACCAATGTATTGCTACTTTTCGCTGAAACATTATCCTTCCTGATGACACAATGCATAGAAAAATGCTTTGAGTATTTTGTTTTTGCATTTTTGTTCTGACAAGCAAGAATCAAATGGCTTTTAAGGGCCCTTCTATGTACACTGCTTCAACCTAGTATCCTAAAGCCGTTTCCCTGAAGCATGTGCTTTTTAGGGTCCCTGCTTAAAAATCATTCAGAAATGTACTCGGGCTTAGGTGTAGGTTTAAAAAATAGACCATTGCCCCAAAAACGTGGCCTTGTAAATTAACAGACTTTAACATATATTTTCTGAAGTAGCAAAGTGCCTAACCTGAGAGCTGAGAATTACACTCGGTGTGCCCCTTCCCCCTTCCTGTCCTTGACCTGTGTGCCAGGCACACCTTCTTCTTTGCAAAGGAACTCCCATCGCCATGGATACCAGGCAGAGAGGTGTTAATCTTAGCCGTCAAGTTCTACATAACAAAGGCTTTGCGCAAGTGACTGCTTTGCATGAATCTCAGCCGCATCACCCAGCCCACAACTCCTCACTATTAAGCAGTCAAGCACAGTAAGTGGGTAAATGTGAATCTAGAAACAAACAATTGGTGTTTACTGTATGAATCCCCAAACAAACAGTACATTATTTAAAAGTCGTACACAGTGGTGAATTTATGTCCCCTCTCCCATATGCTAAATCAAAAAAACTGTTTAATTTAGAGCAGGGTGCCTGTCCAAAAAGGATTGCTGTTTATGACATCTTAAAAAACGAATAGTTGTATTATAGCAACATTTACAGGGCAATCAAGCAGTACATCTAAAAATGTTGTGATAAAAAGGACAAACGCACCTGCAGTTTTTCTTATTATTAAGCATGATATTGCTTTCCGTTTGAGAAGCAGCTCAAACGGAAAGGCCTCTTGTCCTGATGTTGTTGACGGGTGATCGCAGTTGTTTTTGGAGAGTGAACCCATTGAAATCAAAGGGGTAAACTGTTTTTTGAAGGATGGGGAATGTTTGCTGGGAGTTCGTAGACACTGAACTCTATGACTAGGGGCTTGCGATGAGGGTGAAAATGAGCCCAATAGGGAAATATTCCAAATGAGGGCGAGTTGAGAGAGGTATGTTCAATCATCCTTTTTGGTTTACTTGGCACAGTGTAAGCTGCGCACCATGCTGGGCATTCTCTGACTCTTAAGAGCCATCTCACAGAAGATGAAACAGCCAGAGTGGCACGTAACGTTTCTCATCCATCTGTGTCTGGGACTCTGCCTAGGGTGGTGGGCCGTCCCATATTTAGCAGGACTGTCCCGTTTTTAAGTACTGTGTTCCTTACAATGCCTGAGCATGATGGACAAAATCCTTATGTAGTTACCATTACCTTTTTACATGACCATTTGCAAGACAGCATCTCGCCTCTGTTTACTTTTTTGTAGTACTACGCCATCCTTGCTAGCTTGACCCTCTGCTCCTCTCATCATTCCTGTATATGTGCAGTGCTGTTGTTTCTCTGAACTGATTTAGGGCACTGCTGCTGTTGTTCCTGCAAATGCTAATATAGTATGTATGCTTTAACTATGACTCTTGACTTAGGCTGGTAATGCTTATTTATTTATTTTGTCATTTATATAGCGCACATAACCCAGAGACATCTAGGGCGCTTTTGCTTAAGTGGATTGGTTACAATGGTTGTTTGCACTGTTAATGGGTTACAGACAGTACCTGACTGTGTTATTTGGGTAGTCAGTTAGGTACAACATGGTTACTGGCAGGTTGACAAGAGATTGAGAAGTTAGTTACATGGGATACATCCTGATATTGCAGTGGACAACCAAGTTAAGTGGCAGGTATTAGGTTGAAGCATTGTAAAAGTTGCTCCTCATGGTACGGGGGGCTTCATCAACTAGAGAGGGACAAATTAGGTAAGGTCCATCACATTGCCAGAAGCTGCGCCCCATGTTGCGGGGACTTTATCAAGTAAACAGGGAAAAGTCAGGTGGGTTCATTATATTGCAAGACACTGCGCCTCATGTTACAGGGGGCTTCAACAAATACAACAGGGAAAGTCAAGTGGGTTCATCACATTGCAAAAGCTGCGCCTCATGGTACAAGGGGCTTCATCAACTAGACAGGGACAAATCAGACAAGGTCCGTTACATTGCAGGAAGCCGTGACTCATGTTGCGGAGGGCTTCATCAAGTAAGCAAGGAAAGTCAGGTGGGTTCATCGCATTGCAAAAGTCGTTCCTCATGGTGCGGTGGGCTTCGTCAAATAAGCAGGGACAAGACCGAGCAGGTCAATAATAGCAAGTAATGAGCAACGCTCCGAGAGCGGGACAAAGGGCTAGAAGCAAAGGTCACTAAGTCAATTGCGGGGCAGATATGGATGACCGCAATGGTTGAGGAGGCATAATTGGATATGCACTGACTACTGGAGCGGGATTAGCACCCGATGAAACAGGGAAGATGAGCAGCACAAAATCATTGTGAATGACAACAAGAAGCTTGTTAGGACCATATGCAGATCGGGGTGTCTGCGAGATGCGAAATACAGCAGTTGAAGTAGGTCTGAGTGTAGAGCGGCTATAAGCGGTCTGAAAGAAAGAGCCACACCTCGTCAGGCAGAGGGTGGGAGTCTTTGGAATCCTGGTGCCATTTAGTAAAGACAATATTTAGCAGGGTGAGTAGAGACTTACTTGGCGAGTGCAGTTACTGGTGGAGAATGATGGGGCTTCTGTTTTATGTTGAGGACTGTTGATGATGATTGGGTAGTTATAGGGGTAACGTTTCATGAGTATGTTATAATATTAATTGGACGCCATCCAATGCCGGACAGAGCCAGACAGAGCCAGACAGAGATTGATGGCCTTAAAAGTGGCCCTTGCATGGGGGCTGGCGTCGCCTGCTGGCGCCCAGTAATAGGGGCATTTTCTATCGACGGGAGCCAACCCAGGGCATGCAGAGGGAGGTCGGGTGTTCAAGGCAACACAGGCAAGGCTGAGTTAAATCAGGTTGCCATCTTGGAATGGAGCAGGCGCTCCCAATTAACATTAGCACTCATAGGCAGTAGTGCTTACCCATAGCCAGTTTTCTTCATCCACGATGGACTGCAGGTGGTATGGCATCCATCATGATCTGGTTCTTGTTCTGCTGCACGTCTTACATCTTGCCTCTGTACCAGTTTCTGGAAAAGACCCACCCCAGTTCTCGCAAAATCAAAGGTTCTGTGCACTAAATACCTAGTTCCATCTTCTGAACAAAAGTAAATGTACATTTAAGTAATGCTACCCACGGGGACAGGATGGATTGACCAGTAACAACTTGGGGTCCAAGTTATAGGCCTGAGAGAAGTCGGTGCCAATAATTGCTGATGCAGCTTGCCAAGGTGTGTATTATTACTATTAGCATTCCAGGGATAAGCCCTCAGTTGCTAACAGTGATTAAAAATAAAAAGTGAAGCACTCTTGATGTGTGGGTAAAGACCAACTACAGTACTTTAAAGTAAAAAGCCAATCTTCCATTTCTATTTTTCATTGGCAGTGTACTTCAGGTGGGGGCGAGTTGTGAGCCAATCAGACAACTAGCTAGTTGGTGGGGAAGCAGTGGGCTGCACAGCCCACAGGTGCAGTGGGCAGGACCGGAGAGGTGATCTGAGAGGCAGAGCAGAGTCAGGGATGGCAGGAAGGCAAAGTACCCGAGACGCAGCACAGGACGGAAGTGTGGAACAAGGGCATGGATTAGTGGTTTCAACTGTGCTACCTGATTTGCCAACCATTTTCTAGAGAGTGCTAATTTACTGAGAATGCTTTAAAAGTGGGCATGCAAAGTGCAACACGACCTCTTAATAACCAATACATTTATTGTCAGTACAACAGCTATTCTATCATGCAGAAAACGTCTCTTTGAACAATCCAACAGAATGCACAGAATATGTTTGTGCTCAGTGGCCAACTGTGGTAAAATGAGCTTGGCAGATTGACTTAGAGACTGATTCTTTTCTCTATTAGTGGCAATATTAATGGTCTGTAGATATGGTTCCCAGAAATGTTGAGCAATGTTTTCTTGCCATCATTCATACACACCGGCATCAGTACCAATAAGGCCTGTGCAGGTGTTTGCGTCCACCTAGAGAAGAGACTGTGCGAAACAGCGGACTGTAGAGGTAGACATTGTGAGAGAAAGAGAGGCATGACACTGAATTCTGAGAACCATAGTACACGTAACAATGTGTCCACAAAACAATGTAAAGTTGAACGTGTGAACCGAGCCACAAGCCAAAGTGTGTGAACTGAAGAAATCAACCCACAACATTCACAGAAGAACTGTGTGTGAAAGAAGACAACTGTTTCATACTCGGTAATGGACTAGAAACAACTCTCACATGGCAGTTGACTACTGATGATCAATATAATAGAGTTTTAAAAAAAAGGGTTTGTTTCCATTCCAATGCTTTATGATGAGCCATCACATACGCATGGTATTTCCATGACATTACTCAGAACTCACAGTATATTTGAGGATGTGCTATAACGTAAAGAGAATCGATAAGCTTACAGCATTGGCCAGGTATTGGTATCTAATGCATACGTTTTCACGTCATTTGCCAGCTATTGCTAGCTTTGTTATCTTTATGCTCCTTTGCTCAAAAGTTCAGCCACAACATATAGCTTTTTGTTTAACCATCTTCCACTCAGAAAGGTACTCATCAAATGATGAGGCATTTCCTAATTTGCAAATGTGGGATTCTTGCCATTACAGATCTATTTTTTAACCGTGTGGGGAGTGTTAATAGGCCTCAGGTGTAGACAATCACGGTCAAGTGGCTGACATTGCCTGACAGTATTAGTGCGACATGTCCAATGCAATGTATAGGCATATTTGCTCTTAGCTCTCCTCTACCTCGGCTCAGTGTTCATGTAGGAAATGGGGGGGGTGGGTTGGGTGTAGGGGGAAGGCATGGTATCAAGATAAGACAGACACAAGTGATCACAGTTCAAGGGTGTTTATTAAACTGTACAAATGGGTGAGATAAACACCTAATCTAAACCTAAATCTAAGATGGGAGCAAGCTACGACCATCAAATAATAATAATACTGTCCTAGTGGTGTCTTAATCAAAGAAAAAGGGCCTATGCTAAAAAATAAAAACTATTTCCAATCCTTACCGCTCTGCTACAAAAGAGTGTGGGACAGTGTTCACAAGAAAAGAAATTGTTCTCAAAATGATAAGTCAGGGTGGTATAGCCGGAGTCTCCCTTCCCCACTTTTTTAGCACTGGACAAGGCGGGACTCTTCAGCACAGCACACTGCTGGGCTTCTCCAGCATGAGCTTAACGTTTGTTTCCAAATTATTAGAGCCTTCTGTGGGCAAGTCTCTTTCACACAGTCTCTTGCCTCAGAGGACCCGATGAGCCATAAACAACAAAAACAAAAGCTATTTGAGTAAATCTTCACGTTGGGTGATTACTCTTCGCCTTTGGATCTCCCTCAACCATGCTTCGATCCCTCTTTGTGTTAGCCTCTCTCCTTCGAGTTCACTACGGCCTTTCATTCAAACATAACATTCAAGAATCTCAATGTATTTTTAAACAGTCATTCACTGTGGACAAGTTCACTCTTGTCAACACAATGTTCACGGGGTAGCACTGTTTACCCCAATTCGCAGGCATCCTTCAGCCGGGTTCACGTTTGCCAATATCACAGTTCACTTTGCTTTATCACAATGCAGGATTTACTTCCCTCAGTTTTCTCCTGGAATCCCTCCTCCGTCGGGTTCACATACCCATTCGAACACAATTCTATTAACACAATTCACTTGCCTTCTCCACGTGTCAATGACTTTCGAGTGTACAAGGGGTTTTGCTTAACCCTTGTATGACCAGCTTGACACCTCACGCCAGCCTTTCCCAATGCCTCTTGGTATTTGTAGTTTCAACACAAAAAGGTCCCAGCCAGAGTCCTTCGAATGGGCGCCCACATAGCGCCGGACCACTCTGTATCTGGACCTTTACTGGGTTTTCTCTAAAGTTCATAAACACAAGTTCTTTGTTCACACAGTGTTGCTGCTTGGGCCCCGCACAGTTTGGTTTATTATTACTTTTGTTTGACTCACCGGCTTCTCTGAATTTGCTTCAGTTTCTGATTTCGGGAGTCAAGGACAGCACCACGGTAGCCTGCGCTGCTCCCCGCTTTCGCTATCAACGCGGGAGGGTCTTGTGTGCCATTGACACCTGTCACCACACTCCAGCTGGACTTCCCAGTCTTATGATTGTCCTTTCAGAGGTTTTGCATGGCTAAGTTGAAAAGGACATGGGCAAGTCCTTCCTCGTCCTCCTTTCAGGTCTCGCCGCCTTTCTTCTCCGTTTGAACTGCCAGTCGGGAATAGCTGCGTCCTTGTGCGTTCTGCCTTGCTCCAAAGTATGTTCTTGTGCTCTGTCTTTTATCCCTGTGGGGAAGGGAAGGGGCAGTCAGGTGTGTGTGATTAGTGGCAATGGCCTGACTCTGCCTGACCATTGTGTTGGGACATGTCAGTTAAACGGGTCTGGTTTTAGTCCGTTGTTTGTCACAGTGTAAGACAGTGTTTGTGTTGTAAAGGGGGGTAGAGCTTCTAAGTATCCTACGTAGTAGGATGGGGAAAAGGTATAAGGAAGGCATACCATGTCTCACCCTTTGGGTGTCCTGTTATGGTGTAGCTTTTATGAGGCATATATATATATATATATATATATATATATATATATATATATATATATATATATATATTGTCAATTCTACATTAAAGTAGCCAAGTCGAGCTGCACTCTCCACAACGCCGTACTTGCCCAATTTCCACCAAACAGCAAACGAAGGTAGGGGGGGGGGAATGAAACTCCACACCAACCGTTTTTCGTTTTGCTGATTTTCTTCTTTTATTAATCCACACGGGGAAAAAAGCATTTAAAAACCATGGAAATCCATTTCCAAAATAGAGAGTGTGACCCCAGTGTGGGTCCTCCCAAGTGCAACACTCGATGCGTGACGCGTTTCGCGGCTAACTCGCCGCTTTTTCACAACAAAAACCCTCTCCACCATACACCATTTTAAAACATGAGACTAGGAGGAGGAGAGAGGGAAGGGAGGGGGTGGGCAAGCAGCCAACACAGAGATCAAAAAGGGCCACATTTAGTGATCTGCATTACGTACCAAATCCATGGCAGACATCTTTGCCTAGTGTATTCGCCTAACGGACATACATTCATTCGAATGAGCATTTTATTTCTAGAGGTAAATTTATAGTGCATTGTGCATTAGCAGCTGGGATGAAATATCTATGTCCTAAAAGACATTCATTTAACCCATTGACTCGGATTGCCTCTTTGTCTTTTACTTCAAACATATATCGATCGTACTGGGCAAAAAGAGAGAAAGATTTAAAAAAAGCATGGAACATTCACAGCCTAAATTATTTTTCATTTTTGAAATGACTAGTGCATAATTAAAACCATCTTTAACTCCCTTAATAGGATATAAACGAATATCTAAAACCCCGAATTATGGGTCTCTATGGCTCACCCCTAATCTGTTAGGTCTTATTTCATTATACCAATAGTGTCCGGGATCCAATCGTTTGTAATATTAGATCTCTGCTCGGGCCCCTGTTTGTCTATTTATTGAAATAAAATACTTAGTACATGGGGGATCCCAATTCCAACATAATAATTGAAATCGAGATAACATACTCGATATATCTGGCCATGAATGGAAAATTGTCCCCAAATACACAACAACATTAGTGGGTTGATATCCGGTTTGCAGACTATATTTTTCTGGTTAAGTCTACTTCCCAATTAGCCTCTACTTGCTCTCCTTCTCCCCCTCTCTCCTCCCCCATTCCCATATATAAAGAAAATAGTGCAGAGCAACAAATGTGCTCAAAAGCAAACACAAAATTACCAACACCATTAGAGATTATTTAAAATACAAAAACTTTAAAACCAACTATTTGATATCATATATCGTTTCGGAGCACCTATTCATTCTTTAGAAACCGTGAAGGGAATATGAATACTAATTTTGCATAGCATAAGGTAAGCAAAGTAAACATATAGTTACTATTTCAATGGGGATGTGCAGATAAGGGACAAAAGCATTCCTTTAGCTGCCCAGAAAGGTGTATAACTCTTCATCAATGTTATGCCCATTGGGCTGTTTACTCTCAAAATCTAGTATACACCTTGTTTCTTTTTGTCTCAGCTGCTTCTCCTTGTCACCTCCCTGGGGGCCCAACTCTATTTTATACACACCAAAGAATTTGAAACTGTCTATTTCTTTGTTATGACATTCATAAAAATGTTTAGCCATAGGGTAGTTCACATCATTATGTGTGATGGCTCGCACATGCTGTTGTATTCGAATCTTTAACTTGCATTTTGTGCTGCCAATGTAGTATTTGTGGCATGCACAGGTGAGGGCATAGACTACATAGTCTGTTTCACAGGTGATCCGTTGTTTGATCTCTGTTTTGTGTCCTGTCACTGGATGTTTAAAAGTATCGCCGTCAATTGCAAATTTACATATATTACAGCGTGTGCATTTATGAAAGCCTTTCTTTTTCGCTGTTAACCAGTTTTCTTCTGTCTTTTCTTCTTCCTTGGCCATAAAACTAGGGACCAGCATATCTTTAAAAGACCTGTTTCTTCTAAAAGTGACTTCGGGATGGGGTTTGAGGCTTTTGGCCAGATCCGGGTCAGTTAGAAAAATGCTCCAGTGTTTCTGCAAAATGTGTTTAATATTTTTTGACTGGTTATCAAAAGTAAGTATGCATCGAGTGCTCTTTTCCCCTTCTAATTGGTCTTTGTTCTTGTTTCCAGCTAATAAGGTATGTCTCTCAATTATTCTGGCTTTCAGGAAGGCTCTCTCAATGACTTTTTTAGGGTACATCTGCCTCTTGAAACCTGCTGCCGTCAATTTGCTTTCTCTATCGTAAGACTCCAAAGTGGTATTGTTTCTTCTGAGTCTCACAAATTCTCCATAGGGGACACTCCAGATCACATGTTTAGGATGTCCACTATGTGCGTGTAGAGGAGTATTTGAGCCAATCTTCTTTCGATGCAGCTCGCAAGTTATTTTCTCATTCACAATTCTGATATTGACGTCCAGAAAGGTAATTAGTGTCCGGCTGTGAGTCTCTGTGAATCTTAAGTTTTTTTTTGTTTTGGTTCAATTCCTTTACGTACTCTAACCAGCCCTTTGGAGTACCTCTCCAGATCACAAACAGGTCATCGATGTATCTTAACCATAAAACCACATTTTGCGTATGTACCTGATTCCCATCTGACCATGCCTCAAGTTCTTCCCACGACCCCATCATGAGGTTTGCGTAGGAAGGCGCGAAAGTTGTTCCCATCGCCGTCCCTTGCATCTGCTTGAAATATTCATTGTTGAAAAGGAAGACATTGTTCGTGAGGCATAAATTGATCATTTGCATCACCATCTCATTATGTTTCAAAAAGTTCAAAGATTTAGTGTTCAGATAGTGTAGGCATGCTGTTTTCCCATCCTCATGTCCTATCGACGTGTAGAGGGAGACAACGTCCATCGTGGCCATCAAATAATCTTTTTCCCAGGGAATATTTTCTATTTTGCACAGGAAATCAGTGGTGTCTTTTACGTATGAGGGGAGTGTGCACACAAAAGGGAACAATACCTCATCAATGTATTTCGATATGTTTTCCAATGCTGAGCCTATTAGGCACACGATTGGTCTCCCTGGAGGTTGTTGCAGATTCTTATGAACTTTGGGTAAAAAATATATAGTCGGAGTTATAGCTTTGCTGATATAGAGAAATTTATATGTATCTTCCGATATAATGCCCATTTCTTCATATTGTTTTAGGAGGGATTTCACTGTTAGTTCTAATGCTGGCATGGGATTGTCCTTTAATCTCGTGTAGCACTTGGTGTCGTTGAGCTGTTTATACGCCTCTTTAATATATTCGGTTTTTTTCTGCAAAACAATGTTGCGTCCCTTATCTGAGGGTTTTATAATGCAGTTCTTCAGCTCCTGCAGTTCTTTCAATGCTCTTCTTTCATTCCTTGTCAAATTATCTTTAAATTTCACATTTTTAGTTTTACGACGTAAACTTTTTAAGTCTTCTATAACTAGACTCTGAAATACACCAATAGTGCTAGCTACGTTTGTCGTGGGATTGAATTTGGATTTCGATTTTAGATTGCTTTTTACCATCCAATCAGTTCTGATCCCTATCTCTGCAAGATCAGTCGATACGTTCTCTTCTCCCATGTCCATTCCTTTCTCTAGTTCCATAAGATCAGTGAGTATGTCCATTTCCTTAATCGTAATCTCTGTTTTTCCTGTCTGTACTTCCTTTTTCTTTTGTTGCCACATATTGTTGGCAAAGAATTTCCTGAGGCGGATCTTCCTTATAAAGTGGTCCAGATCTATCCTAGTGTCCACATAATCATTGTTGGCAGAGGGACAGTAGTTTAGTCCCAAACTCAGAACTTTATGTTGAGTCGTTGTTAAGATGTGATCAGACAAATTTATTATTTTAAAACTACCATCCTCCTGCATATCAGCCTCGCTCAGTTGCCAGAGCGCAGCGATCTGCCCGAAGTATTGTTCTGGGAACTTCCTGCTCCGTTTTCCCCTCCTCGTTTTTTTCGGGCGCCTCTTCCTCTGCCACGATTCGCACTTCCACCTCTTTTCTGTTTGTTTTTTTTGCCATCTTGGCGTAGCAAACGCATTTCTTCTAAAAAATTTCTGCGCACTTGTGGTTCTTCTGTGTCGCTCCCTGTTATATCAGATTCTGACATTGAAGAAAATTCGCTTGCACTTGTTGGTATAGATTCGGTGGTTATCGGTGCTGCTCTGGAAGTTGTTAGTCTCAGCTGATCAAACCTTCTTGCGAAGGTATATACTCTGCCCATTTCATAATCTTCCTTGTCCCTTAGGAACTTTCTTTGTTTTCTTTGTTTTATTTCTTCCTCATACTCAAGCAGGTTTTTTTCCATTGAATCTTTCAGTTTCTTCCCATCGCCAGTTTCTGTGATCAATTTTAATTTTTCTTCCACTTTTGTTATTTTTTCCAGCAGCCCCTCACGATCACTGCCTGCATACTTTATAAGCAATAGTAGGAAGGTTTTTGAACATTGGTTGGTGGCCACACTCCATTCTTCTAACATCAGTGGGTCCTGTTCTTCAAAGGATGGAATTGTTAAAATCCTCAATCCTCTTGGTATTCGCCCAACTTCTACGTAATTTTTTAGGGAGTGCTCCTCCCACCATTTGCTAACCTCCTTACGTTGTAATTTTTCAAGTTCTTTAAGCAGGCCTATCTCGCTATCATTTTTGCGTGTTGCTGCTGTGGGTGTATCTTTTTTTGTGGTCGATTTTAATGTTTCATTGAAAAGTGTGAGGGCTTGTGCCCGCCGTGTTGCTTCTTTCTGCTCCTGGGAGTTTGCCATGTTTTTCAAATGTCCCTTTGAGAGTAATCTCGAGTTCAATGCACTCCAAATACTTTGCCCGTGTGGAAATGTGTGGTTTTACCCCTATTGTTGCTGATTTAAAGGTGGGGGGCTTCTTGATTATGGAACTTGTGAGAAAAGTCTAAATCCACTTCTCAAGTCGTGTTCTTTTTCCGAGTAAAATAGAATTACAAATGCAAAATGTGTTCGCTCACACGCTACAGAAAACAACCGCTGTACTCACCCAGCTCTGCCTTGCCGCCTGTCCTTCAACCTGCGGTTCCGCGTTGCTCATGGGTTTTCCAGCTGCCGCCTCCGTATTCATGTGTTTCTGTTGTATTGCCGTAATTCGAGCAGCTACAGGACATACAGTCGACTACTCCGTGTACACTGTGCGCTCCTCCTCCAACCTCAACACTGGTGCTCCGCTCCACGCTGACACGGTCATATATATATGTCAATTAAGATGTAGGTTCAAGATATAGAAATATATGCAAGTTAAATGTTATGTTCAATAACAATGGAAAGCAAGTATTACCATGGAAAGAATACAGCCCTATCTATTCAATGTAGCCTGGAATGGAGGTATGTCATACTGTAAGAGAACATTCCATTTTGGATCCACACACTCAAGAAAAAGTCCTATATGTTACTGAGGATGAGGGACAGAAGTCTTCTGATGATGAGAATGAACTTCCAGTGGAAAATGTTATTGTTAACACCATCGCTGATACCATTAATGCAGTTGATGATGTGGATAATGAAGATGATGAATGTGAGCGCCCTTATGCAAATGTTAAAGTGGATGGTAAAGAAGTATGGATGATGGCAGATTCAGGATCAAAAATAACACTCTTGTCCAAGGAAGTGTTTGAAAGAGTAGTGAAAGGGGATGTACAAGGACTTTTTAAACCTGATATTAGGCCTGGTGGCTACAATCAGGACCCCATTGATCTCTTGGGGTATAGTAAGAATCACTTTCAATTTAAAGACAGGGAATGTGAAGGGAACATGTATGTAACCAAAAGAGGTCTTACTCTACTGTGGTGGAGGGAACAAAAGAAATTGAAGATCAAGTTAGATCCCAATAGTCCTGAACAAGTGTTGCAAGTGAATGAATCAATCATCAGTAAACACCCCAAAGTATTTAAAGAGGGCATTGGAAAGATTAAAGGTATACAGCATCAAATCTTGTTAAGGAAAGGGATTATCCCTGTGGTTGCAAAATTGAGGCCAGTACCTTTGGAAATTAGAGAAGGAGTTAAAGAGGAGCTGGCCAAATTGTTGATACTATATGTTATTGAAAGAACAGGAGGGGTAGACTGGACTTCTCCACTAGTGGTAGTTAAGAAGAGCTCAGGTGAGCTCCGCTTGTGTGTGGACGTACGTCAACTCAATAAGTGTGTGTTGGTAGATCGCCATCCTCTACCTAATCTGTCAGAGATGCTTTCGAGAATTGGGCAAGGAAAGGTATTCTCAAAATTAGACATGGCTTCCGTTTACCATCAAGTAGAATTGGAAGAACGATGCAGAAAGCTCACAGCATTTGTCACTCATGAGGAAGTTTTCCAGTTCAAACGCATGCCTTTTGGACTTGTATCTGCTGCTGCAGTTTTTCAAAAGGTCATGGACAGATTGGTTGGAAAAATCAGAGGTGTATATTGTTTTCAGGATGATGTGTTGATTTGTGGGAAGAGTGAAGAGGAACACAATAACACACTCCATAGAGTTTTGGAGATATTTGAAAAGAATGGCATAGTGTTAAGGGAAGGAAAATGTAAATTTGGTGTTTCTAAAGTTGAATATTTAGGCCATGAAATATCGGCAGATGGTTTAAAGCCAAAAGAGAGTTTGGTAAGTGCCATAAAAGATATCAGAAGCCCAGAGGACAAAGCACAATTGAGATCATTCCTAGGGATGACTGAATTTTATCAGAAGTTTGTACACAACTATGCTAGTAAGGTGACTGAATTGAGAAAACTGCTGAAGAAAGGAAGTGAGTTTGTCTGGTCGTCCAAATGTGAGAGTGAATTTGTCAGATTGAAGAAGGAAATAGATTTAGCACAACCATTAGGACAGTTTGATACGTACCGCCAGAGTAAAGTCACTGTTGATGCATCCGAAATGTGGATTGGTGCAGTGTTGTCTCAAGTGGATGATAAGGGAAAGGAAGAGATTATAGCACATGCATCTCGAGGATTAAGAGGAGCTGAATTTATGTATTCTGTCCTTGAAAAAGAGGCTTTAGCCTGTTATTGGGCCATGGAGAAATTCAGAAATTTTATATGGGGAACATGTTTTATGTTGTGCACTGATCATAAACCACTTAAAGAAATTTTAGAGAATAAAGGCCTAGATAAGGTGTCCAGGAGGGTTGCCGGATGGATTACCCGTATGCAATGTCACCGTTTTGTGGTTAAAGTAATTCCGGGTAAAGAAAACATACTAGCAGATAGTTTGTCAAGGTTAAGGAAACAAGAGAATGAAAATGATTCATATGGTGAGAATGTGGAAATGGAAATGGTTTTCATTAATACTGAGGGCATAGTGTTCAAGGAAGAATGGTTGGAGGAAATGGACAAGGACGAGTGTTTAAAGTTGGTTATTACATATGTGGATTTGGGTGATTGGCCCAAGAAAACAGAATTGAAAGAAGATACCGTCCCATTTTGGGAGGTCAGGAATGAACTAAGTGTGGTAGGTGGTATTTTATTCAGATGGGAGCGTGCTGTGGTTCCCAGAATGTTACGAAACAGAATTACTGATTTAGCTCATGTAGGACACATTGGCATTAGCAGAACAAAAAGTGTTTTACGTAACAAGTATTGGTGGCCTGGATTTGATAGGGACATAGGACACTCAGCCAGTCTTCTTTCTATATGTACTAAGATTGGAAAAGGAGAAGTGGCTAGACAACAACCCCTGGTAGAGGTAGAAGTACCAGGTGGAGTTTGGAGAGATGTGGCAGTGGATATCCTGGGCCCAGTTGATTTAGGGTATGGAAGAGGAAAATTTATCTTTGTTCTAGTTGATCTATTTTCGCGCTGGTGTGAGTTTAGTATAGTAAGGGAGACCACCGGAGAGGCCTTAGTAAAGGAGTTACAACAGATATTTGCTAGGGAAGGTGTCCCTGAAAGCATTCTGACTGACAATGGTCGTCAATTTGTTGGTGGATGTTTTGCAAAATATGTCAAAGAGGCTGGAATCAAACACAAGAGGACTGTGTTATATCACCCGGAGACGAATGGGTGTGTAGAAAGAATGAATAGATGTATCATGGAAAGAATTAGGATGGCAA
Organism: Ambystoma mexicanum; assembly: GCF_040938575.1. Lineage (NCBI taxonomy): Eukaryota > Metazoa > Chordata > Amphibia > Caudata > Ambystomatidae > Ambystoma > Ambystoma mexicanum. The sequence continues at coordinate 235,005,654 of NC_090939.1, read as the reverse complement.
CTGAAACAGGATGTGATAGAAAAGTTGCAATCCAGGACAGGATTTTTGGTCTGCGCATGTCACCTCATTCATTTACGGGAATAACCCCTTTCAAGTTAATGAGAGGACGTAAACCAAACACGGTGGTCAGTCCTCCATGGTTGGGAAGAAGAAGAGAAAGTCATTATGTGGTAGATGGTGTGAGCAAAGATTTGAAAAAGAAAAAGAAGGAATGGAGAGCGCGTGAGAATGCAAGGAGAGGGAAGAAAACTGAGAATTGAATGTGGAGACATGGTGAGGATAAAGAAAGGGGTGTTGAAGAAGAAAGGAGAAGCACTATATTCCGATCCTGTAAAGGGAATTGCTGTGCTGCGTGGAGCGATTCGGGTAGTGGGAGGAAAAGTGTGGAACTTGAATGGTGTTGCTTTTGTGAAAAGGGGTGGATGATGTTTTTGGAATAAAATAAAGGAGGGAGATGTGTTATGGTGTAGCTTTTATGAGGCATATATATATGTCAATTAAGATGTAGGTTCAAGATATAGAAATATAAGCAAGATAAATGTTGTGTTCAATAACAATGGAAAGCAAGTATTGCCATGGAAAGAATACAGCCCTGTCTATTCAATGTAGCCTGGAATGGAGGTATGTCATACTGTAAGAGAACATTCCATTTGGCTATGATGCTGCTGTTTACTTTTGTTGGCATTCCAAGTGAATCTGTTGCTGCTTTCCTGTGTGCCTGGTTGTAGTGTTATGCAGCTGGAGGCCCTTTCATTATAAATATAACTTAAAATAAGCAGTTCCTTTAACTTGCGGTTGTCCGGATGTTCATACTTAACATGTCCCACTTCCACTCTCTGAACATCCCTCATCGAGGTGATCCTCCCCCAATGGTCCACCCCCAGGCACTGGATTCAATAGCCATGGCAATGTCCTGGTCACCTGTGTGACAGATCTCTGGGGACTAGAGGGTGAGACACCATCAGGTTTATCACATGGGAGGTGGGCATATCCTATGACATAGGATTGGGTAGTGGTAAAGGAAAAAGTGGGATACCGCTTATCCCCGTCAGATGTCTCACCCCCAATCCCTGAGGACCCCTCACCCAGGTGATCCTCCTGCACCCCCAGGGTCTGGACCCAAAGGTGATGTCTGTGATCTGGCCACCTGAGCAAGAGACCCGCAGGGTTTAGAAAGTGAGACACCCTTTGGTTTCTCACAATGAAAAGACACAGAAAAGCAGTTCATCCCAGTTTCAGGGGCTGAAATGCTAGTGTGAATGCAGCGGTTTAACCCGCGATTGTCACACTTCTAAAGAAAAATTATGACAGGGTACGAAATTACCCTACATGATTATTGCCTCCACCTGCACCTGTTTCAAATGGCACAGTGGGAACGCCTTTGTTTCAGGGCATTTAAAAGCATGTGAATTCAGAAAGGGGTACAAAAAGAGCATCTGAATGAGCACATTTAAGATGCGTTAATTCCGATGCCCTTTGTGAATTGGGCTGCTTCTTTATTCAGTGTATGTGAGGAGGTGTGCTGTTACATTGACATTTCAAAATGTTTTGTAGCGTTCACGATGTTAAAGTCTGATGAGGAATAGATTGTGATGATACAGAAGGTGTATGATTATACTGAAGGTATCCTCGCAACATTGAAAAATAAATTGAGAATATATTAAAATGTCTTATCTTGCTTGTGTGGGATGATACTAAATTCAACAGAAGGCTAATGCTAGTTTATACTCAAGCTGCCACCGGCATGGTGTGGGATGGTATGAAGTACCCGGAGGGATAGTGTGTGATGATTTTGAAGTCCCCACAGTAGTGGTGTGTCATCAAATTGAGGTCCGCACAGCAATGGTATGTCATCAAATTGAAGTCCCCGCCCCACAGGAATAATGTGTGATTACACTGAAGTCCCCAGAGGAATGGTGTGTGAACGTTCTCACAGAGATAGCGAGTGTAACAATGATGTCTCTGCAGTGTAAATCGTTGGGGAGTTTTAAGTCCATCACAGGACAGCGGGCCTCATTACGATTTGGGTGGTAAGTGATAAAATTGTCAGTAACTGAGTTATCCCCAATTTTACTACTATGCCAAATTATGACTTTCAGCTTTCAATGGAGGTTTTATCTCCAGCAAAACCCTGGAGCAAAATCTTCCCACTCAACGCCAAAAAATCAGCAGATTTGGCAGAATTCTGCCACGGTAATTCCACAAAGAAAGCCCCATTACATCCAATGAATGGGGAATTACACCACCACCACTTGTAATCAGGCTGAAATTCTTCCTGATCAAGTGGCGGTAACACTAATTCATTTTCCACTAATTTATCGCAGAATTACTGCCTAACTCGTAATGTGGCTCAGTGTGTAATCACATCTACTACTTCACAGTGAAGCTCTGTGATAGAATTGAAATTCCCCAAGCGAACAGCATATGGCAGTGTTCAACTGGTCGACCCCTCCTATGCTTACATCCTATATTTTACTCTCATAATAGGAGTGACTCTGGAGAAAAGGTGTGACTATTCTCTTGCAGGTATTTGACTATGCTGTCCTGGTTGACTTATAGCTTAATATTTTGAAACAATAAAAGTAAGGTATCCAATTATGAAACTGTCATAATGTAACATTTTTAAAGGCTTTTGAGCAATCTTAATTCTTGTGTCTGAACCATTAAAGAGGTTGAAAGAAAGCCGAGGCCGATTGATGAGCATGTTTAAGTGGGAGGCAGTAAATGGAAGGGGGCACATTAACATAGACATGGCACAGACCTATGGAATAGGGAGAGGCATGATAAGTGTACAGAGCATGAAGGCTTGGATAATAACGTCTGGTTCTTCATGTTGTTGCAACAGTAATGAGCTGAGACAACTAGTTATCCTCACTTTCTTGCCAGTATAATAGTGTTGTGCAAAGGAAGGTCGTTGAAGACGCCCTTAAGAGTGCTAAGGACGAATACGACGCTCAAATCCCTTGGCCAATTGACAAACAAGCCCTATGTTCAACGGGGTTCCTCAAACTCTAGAAGGTTTTGGGTTCAGGGTGCTCAACATTCCATGGGCTACACTCAAGGTGAACAGTCCTTGTCTTGGGGCCAATCGCAAGGTCAAGGTTCTGCTCCCAATTTTAAATGAGGAAATAGAAGGGAAGAACCTTACCTGGGAGAGGCTCCACCTCTCCCAAATAATGATGCCCCGCTTCAGGTCACCTCCCATGCCACTCCAGTAGGAGGCAGAATTTCACACTTCTCCCACGCATGGGAGGGGATAACGTCAGATAAGTGGGTGTTGTCCACCGTGACAGGTGGGAATTGAGCTGTTACAAAAACCACCCTACCACCCGCCTAGACAAAGGAAAATGACAACAGAAGAAAAACAAATACTGTTGGAAGAAGTAAAGGCACTGCTGGAAAAGGACGCATGTAGATCGTTCCAGCAAATCAGGTAAACAAGGGTATTTATTCAACGTACTGTGCCAAAGAATGACCTTTCCATGCGCCCAGTACTAGATCTGCGGCCTGTGAACAAATATGTCAAACCCCAAAGGTTTCGCATGACCCCGCTTGAGGGAGAGATTCCACTCCTAAAACGAATGGGGATTACATGGCAACATTGCATATGAAAGATGCATATTTTCATATTTCAATGCTCCCTGCGCACAGAAAATATCTGTGCTTCAAGATAGTGGGAGTTCACTACCAGTTCAAGGTACTCCCCTTCGGCATTGCCTCAGCACCAAGAGTATTCACCAAGGTACTGGTGGTGGTGGAAGCACACCTGCGCAGAAAGTCCATCCCAGTATACCCTTATGTGGATGACTAATTAACAGGGAATCTCCTCAAATTTGCCAACAAAATACTCAAAAGACAATAGACCTTCTTTTCAATCTGGGCTTTTCCATCAACAAAAAGATATCAAGCTAAGTCCCTAGACAAATAAAACAATTTCTATGGGCTATTCTAAAGACAAAAGAGGAACTGAATTTCCCCTAAAACGAGAGAGTACAAAACATGCTGCTGCGAGTACCTCACTACAAAGTCGGTCGCCAAATAACTGTACGCAAAGCAATGTACTTGCTCGGGATGAGGGCCTCATGCATTCACTTGCGCATGTGTCCAATGCAGGAATGGTTAGCAAAACAATGGACTCAGGCAAGCAGTCAGGGGATGATCTAGTGGTTGTTTCGCTAACCTTGGTACAGGCTCTTTGTTGGTGGTCCAGGGACAACCTACTCGAAGGAAAACCCTTTCGCGTTCCACCACCACAAGCGATCCTCACTACAAATGGATCACTCGCCGGATGGGGGGGCTCACTTCTTCCACCACACATCCCATGGCCAATGGACATGCACTACAGCACAGAAACATATCTACTTCCTCTAACTATTGTCAGTCCTCAAGGCTCTTCAAGCCTTTCAGCAACATCTGGCAGGTCAAACAGTGCAGGTCCTCACAGACAGCACAACTGCCATGTTCTACCTAAACAAGCAAAGAGACAAAGTCTGTCCAAGCTAGCCTCAAGAATACAGAAGTGGGCACCCAAGCAGAATATTTTCCTAACATCTGAGCATGTTCCAGGGGAACTCAATTCTCTGGCAGACATTCTAAGCAGATACCCTCTACCAGAAGAACACGAGTGCCAACTCGACAGAGATATCCTTTCGAGACAGAATATTCTCACAATGGGGTCACCCCCCATTAGACTTGTTTGCCACAAGCCTAAACGCACAATGCCCAGACTTCGCGTCCAGGTTTCCCCAACCAAGGTCCAAGGGGAACGCCCTGTGGATAAACTGGTCAGGGAAATGTGCTTGGGCAACACCCCCCCCCATCCCCTGACACCCCCCCATCTCCTGAGCAAAATAGTGCACAAGATGCACAAGATGCACCAGGAACAGGTAACTCTAATTGTGGTTGCTCCCATGTTTGCCAGACAACCTTAGATTCCACATCTGCTCAAACTGGCGATGTGCGACCCAATCAAGCTCCCGTGCCCATACAACAAGCTAACACATACAAGGGAGCATCCCTCCACCCGCACCCTAAATCTATGAACTTGGCAGCTTGGCTCCTGAAGTCATAGAATTTGGCCACTTGAATCTTCCAGAAAGGTGTATGGATATCCTAAAGGAGGCACAAAAACTCAACACCAGACACTGCTATTTCAATAAGTGGAAGAGATTTGTGATATGGTGCATGTCACAAACACTAAACCCAACATTGTTCCCCAGCTAACATTCTACATTATGGCCTAGTATTTAATTCCATCAAAGTGCATCTGGCAGCTCTGTCAGCTTACACCACTTCACAGAACAAGGTGTCCTGGTGGAAAGTTCCAGTCATTAAGGCATTCATTGAAGGGATCAAGAGGCTGTAACCTCAATTTCCAACCCTCCTCAGGGTTGGGATCTCAGTGCTATGCTCTCCAAGCTCATGGGTCCACCCTTTGAGCCTATGCGCAATGCCAGCCTAAAACATCTGACTTACAAGATTGCATTCCTGGTAGACATCATCGCTATAAAATGAGTCAGCGAGCTACAGGATTTTTCCGCACAAGACCATTTCTTCATAATACACAAGGACAAGGTTGTCCTCAGAACACATCCATCTAACTGAGCAGAAAGAAGCCTCCGTACACTTGATGTACGGAGGGTGGTCTTGTACTATGTGAACAAAACTAAACCTCTAAGGAAAACAGACCAACTCTTTGTTTCCATAGCACCTGGAAGGGAAGGTGATCACATGTCAAAGAACGCCATCTCCAGATGGATTGTCAAGTGCATACAGCTCTGCCATTCCCTATCCAGGAAAGTCTTACCTTTCACACCAAGGGCTCAATCTACCAGAGGTATAGTAGCTACCCTAGCTTTCATTGCAAACATCCCTCTAGACGCCATTTGCAAAGCTGCTACATTGAGTTCCATCCATACGTTCCCACAGCATTATTGCATTAACACACACTCTAAAGCAGATTTACAGGTGGGATACGGTGTCCGAAAACATCTCTTTGCTGCTGTACCTTCTCACTTCCCACCTCTTTCTCCAGATACTGCTCGGTAATCTATGCAGAACATGTGATCTAAGCAGATCCACAAGCTCCAGAAGGGATACATTAATCACTGTAATTGTATTTCTGTGCTTTTATCTGCTTAGATGAACGTGCCCACCCTTCCTCCCCTTCTGGAGTAGAAGACACACAGATGTTTTCTGGGCTATCACTGTTTCTGCTTCATTACATCTGTACTCACGCTACACTTCATGCAACCTCATGTCAGAAATAAACAATCTGAGGGACATCGACGCGTGAAGGACCATGTGTACAGTACAGGTCACACTAGGGATAGTATTATTAACACAGCCTGTCAACGTCCATTTTTGAGTTTTGAAAACAAATCTTGTGATACTCTGCAACTTCCACTAGATGTTGGACTATGCAGAGCATGTGAATCTAAGCAGATACAAGCACCAGAAATACGATTACGGTGAGTAATGTATCCCATATTCCCATATATATAAAATGGAAGTTTGTGGATATGTATGTGTGTCTGTTCGAAATGTTCAGCATACTTCCCAACATGCTACCAACCTGAAATTTGGCATGTGGGTAGGGTTCCATGGTGTAGACAATGTAACACATATAAAATAGACCTTTTTCAGATTTTTTTAAGCAATGTGCAATGCTTTCCCCCCATCATATATCTCTCAGCACCATAGTTCCGCTGCAGTTCTACGTTCATTGTTGCTAAAGTTCAACAGTTCATGAAAACTTCAGCAGGTCATTGTTCCAAACTTTCCACACTATCAGCATTCTAGCTGACATTAGCGGCACTCACTTTTGAAGTCATGCGGTTGACACAAAACAGTGCTTTTGTAGTAATGCGGGTGACAGGAAATGGTGCATGACTCTTCTATAGTGTCCCCAATGACATTGTCAGTCACATCATGGCAAATCTATCATGATAATTACAGGAACTTCATTTCGCATGGAAGCTGATGAATGTATGCCATCTCAACAGTACAAAGCGTACATGTTTCAGTCGTACACGTACAGGTACAGCACTTCAATCTTACACACTTCAGCCCTAAACGGGGACAGCACTTATGTTGAGGTCGCTGCTGCCTCGGCTGTAGATCAGGACACCAATAATGTTGCTGTGCAATCTCAATGCTCCAACTCAAAGTAGCTGGAATAGATTTATGTGACTCATGCTGTTTTAATGGTCAGCTTTATGTGGCTTGGTCCAGAGTTGGAAACAAAGACAAATTGTTCACACTAGCTCCTACAGGAAACACTAGCAATGTTGTCTTCAAAGAAGCATTGGTTTAGTTTATTAAATAAACTTCAAACTAGGACTTAAGTAGGATTTACTGTGCGAAGCACGGGTACACCTGCTAGTAGTATATAATACAACACACCTGGGCGCATATGTCTACGCAAGACCCATGTATCCATTTCACAACCTCACTTCACAACCTCACAGTAAACCGATGTATCCAAATCTGTACTAATCACACTTAAGAATCTGCAGCTCACCTTTTACTCTGCTGCCACCAACCCCCACCTTCTTCTATTGCAGAGCATAATGCCAAGAAGCCACGAAAATAGCTAAGCCAGGTTATACAATTTTCAATTATATATATATTTATGCTGGTGCATATCATCACTGACTTTAACATCACAATTGTCACACATCTCTGTGTGGAAGGTAGCATCATCATTATGACACTATCTCTGAGACTTTAACACCACCCCTATCAAACACAATCTGTGTAGGGCCTTCAGCCTTATTTTTATGGCAGAGTATCTCTGTGGGGACCTTTACATCATTATAATCACAAACCATCTCTATGGGGACATACTCATCCATCATGCACCATCTCTGTGGGGACATTAACATCATTATATTCAAACACCATCTCTGTGGGGTCTTCAGCTTCATTTTTATCACACAGCATCTCTGTAGGGACTTTTACATCATTATAATCACACACCATCTCTATGGAGACATAATCATCGTTATCACACACCAGCTCTGTGGGGACATACTCATCCATCATGCACCATCTCTGTGGGGACATTAACATCATTATATTCAAACACCATCTCTGTGGGGTCTTCAGCTTCATTTTTATCACACAGCATCTCTGTGGGGACTTTTACATCATTATAACCACACACCATCTCTATGGGGACATAATCATTGTTATCACACACCAGCTCTGTGGGGACTTTAACATTGTTATCTTCAAACACCATCTCTGTGGGGTATTCAGCCTCATTTTAATCATACACCATCTCTGTCTGGACTTTAACATCATTATAATAACACACCATATCCATGGGGACTTTAACATCAAAATAATCACACACGTCTGTGGGGACTTTAAGATCAGTATATTCAAACACCATCTCTGTGGAGACTTCAACCTATTTTTTATCGCACACTATCTTTGTGGGGATTTAATCATTACCATTATCACACACCATCTCTGTGGGGTCTTCAGCCTCCTTTATGACACACACTATCTCTCTGGGGACTTAATCATCACCGTTATCACACATCTCTGTAACAAACTTAAAATCATTATACCCACATGCCATCTCCATGGGGACATAACCATCACTGTTATCATATGCCATCTCTATAAAGGACATTAATGTTTTTATCATCGTACACCATCTTTGTGGGGACTTAAAAATCTGAATATACATACACCATCTGTGTGGAGCCATTCTAATCATCAAAATCAAACACCATCTCTGTCAGGATTTTAACATCATTATATTCAAACACCATCTCTGTGGGGGTCTTCAGCCTCATTTTTATCACACAGCATCTCTGTGGGGACTTTTCCATCATTATAATCACACACCATCTCTATGGGGACATAATCATCATCGTTATCACACACCATCTCTGTGGGGACTTTAACATCATTATCTTCAAACACCATCTCTGTGGGGTCTTCATCCTCATTGTAATCATACACCATCTCTGTGGGGACTTTAACATCGTTATAATAACACACCAGAGTGCTCTATATATTTATGTCCCGTTTGTATAGTGTTATTCTTGTATCGTATGTATCTATGCTTCTGCTATATCGTGTACATTATGCATCTGTATATTCTGACCTGTATTTTATATGCCACTATGTAACCTAAGCTGAAAGTCTTCTTGCTTCTTCTGTGCCCTGATACCTTCGGGTCTGGCACACATTATAAATAAATTTAAAAAAAACACACCATCTCTATGGGGACTTAATCATTACCATTATCACGCACCATCTCCATGGGGACTTTAACTCTAACATCACAATAATCACACATCATCTCTGTGGGGACTTCAACCTATTTTTAATCGCACACCATCTTTGTGGGGATTTAATCATTACCATTATCACACACCATCTCTGTGGGGTCTTCAGCCTCCTTTATGACACACACTATCTCTCTGGGGACTTAATCATCACCGTTATCACACATCTCTGTAACAAACTTAAAATCATTATACCCACATGCCATCTCCATGGGGACATAATCATCACTGTTATCATATGCCATCTCTGTAAAGGATGTTAATGTTATTATCATCGTACACCGTCTTTGTGGGGACTTAAAAATCTGAATATGCATACACCATCTTTGTGGGGCCATTGAAATCATTATATTTAAACACCATCTCTTTGAGGACTTCAACATCATTATCACACACAACCAATAAAATGAAATGTCTTTAATAGAGAAGCTTCGACATTTTGGGGGTTTTATTGCACATGGTTCTACTAGAGGAAACTGGTGTTGGGGTCTTAGTGGGTTAGATGGGGAGTTGTCTGAAAAGCCTGCAGTGTTGACAAGTGGAGGCCGTACCTACCTCATTGCCCAATGCTGGTATGGTTCAGTATGGTTTGTGAAAGTGGCACTTGGATTTCTCATTTATATGGAGATGAGGGCCCAAGGTCTATTAAATGAGTGTGCTAGTATGCCGAATTAGCCACTGGATTAGGGGATGAGTAAAATGGATAGAGGTTAGAACTTTGGCATGCCTCTATCTGGTTCATGTGGTATTAATATGCATAAGGCTGTCATGTGTGAGATGGATATATTTGTGTAGTGTAAAGCAGTAGGCAAAGGATAGGTAAGTCATTTAGGTGGGCAATAGGAGATGAGAAATGAGGACAAACGGGGAGTTTAACACTGGACAGAAATGATTGAGTTCCCATCTTTTGTTGACCTCTGCATGGCCTCTGTGTGTCTTTAATAACATTCTTTCTTATCACACACCATCTTTGTGGGGACATTAACATCATTGTAATCACACACCATCTCTGTGGGGACTTTGGTGTTATCATAATCACACACCATCTCTGTGGGGACCATACCATTGTCATAATTGAACACCATCTCTGTGGGGACCTTATCATGATTATCACTTAGAATTGCTTTGGAGAATTTAAATTGACCATAATCAAACATGATCTCTATTGGAAAGGTAACTTCACTAATATTAAACATGATCCAAAAGTAGATAACAACACCTCATCATTCCTAAAGAGGAGATGTGTAAATAGGGAAGATGGTGCCTGTGGAAGAATGAAACTTGAATTTGAAATCCTGCTTCCTTTTTTATCACAAAGTGTAATCCTGGGTCAATCATGGTATCTCCTGTGCCACAGTTCTCTTTCCTGGAAGTTTTTTTAGTGTTTATAATAGTGTTTACTGCCAGAACAAACTGCCTTTAAGTTTCACATGCAAATTAAACATCTTGCAAATTCAAAAACATCCTAATCCATCTGTTGTGGTGCCTAGATATCAGGAATGTACTTGTATATAAAATATATTGTATACTAAGTACTATAAAGTAAGCATTTTTTCATTTGCTCATTATACATTCCATCCCAAATAAGAATAATGTGGTAAGTCCCCATAAGGATGGTAACACACGTTCAAGTCCCCGCAAAGATGGTACCAAACACGCGACTAAAAATAAGTATTTTTGCAAATTTGAAGTTGGATCCTGTATTATGAATTTTTTCTGAATATATTTCTGCTATTAACACATTTCCAGAACATTGGGAAAGGTTAGTCCCCACAAGGCTGGTTTCCACACATAGTCCCCACAAGGTAGGTAAAACGTGTGTGTGTGTGTGTGTTTGTGTGTTTGTGATTGAAACTAGTGAACACCTTTGAGCTGAGAGAACAGAACAGCACACAGTACAGTAGCAGCGGCTGTGGCCCGCAGCCGGATTGAAGTTCCAACTGTTTGTTGTTTACTTCCACAATTGATTCCGGCGGCTGTGATGAAGTGACCCAGGACACACCGCACCCCCTTCCTTCCTGTGCCAGGCCAGCCAGCCTGGGGTATGGGGATCCCTTCCGTTTTGCAAAACGGGCAGGCTCATTATCATGCAAGCAAGAGAGATGACACAGTGAGTTTGAATTGTTTGATCAGATGGACAGTTAAGGTGCCGGCCTGCCTGTCCTGCAACCCAGGGATGGAGTGGACTAGCTGGACTGTGGAGGCTGCTGGCTGCGCTGGGTCAGCAGGTGACAGGTACTGATGCATTGCATTGCCTGCAGCATGCCAGCCTGCCAGATGCTCAATGCTCATACATGCAATGCTAAATTGCAGCTAATGAATACAGATCGCACCATGGTATGATTATGGCACACTGTTGCCTGCGCAGTTTCCATTTCCCATTCTCTGTCGGGCTGGCCCATCCAAGTCTGCTGCTGCCTGCAGGATATAGAGCTGCCAGACTATCAGAATCCATAACCGATGCGTGGCGGCGCAACCCAGGCACATTTGCTATAAATGTTGCAAATGTTATGGTCCATCCCAGCAGCCCAGAAACAACTGGACTGCTGTCACATGCCTTTTGGGAGTTCTGTCCATCCAGTCACTCACGTGCATGCCGTTGCACACGCGTCCACCAGGAGCAGCAGCAGTGTGCCCCAGCCTGCATCAAACGTGTGCTGTGTTTGTTGCCCCGTTGTAGTCAGTGTGCTACTGACTGACTGACTGCTGTTGCGGCCTGTTGCCCCTGCCTGTGTGGACCATGTGCCTGGGCCGTGACTGCTGACTCATCACTTATGAGTGACTGAGATTCTTGCCACTGCCCCGACAGTCTTGTGACTCTCTCCCGCCACTGGCTAACTCACATCACACTAGCAGCCAGCAGCAACAGCTCTGTGTCTGAGGCGGGGAATGGGAGAGAACACCTTGGGGGAAGAATGTCTCTGTGGGGAAAAAAGGGGTGCTCATGGCCATGAGAATGGAGACCCCCCAATCAGTCCAAGCTGGGGCAAGCGCAGGCCTAGAGCCACAGCACAGCATCAGGGCATCACGGCAGCCCTTGGTGCCCCAAGGAAAAGTGGGCCCTGCTGTAAGTTGTTTAGGTCTGTGTGTGTGTATATGCATGTATGTGTATATTTATACATGTATAATTGGATGTGGTATGTTTACACACTGAATACAGGTACATTCGATTTGTACGTATACATGTTCAAATATAGGTGTTCTTGTTCTTAGTATGTTGGCCTGCATTGTGTATGTAGCCAATGATGTAAGTAGGTATGTAGTTATGGATATGACCTACTTTGGCCGGCACAGCAGACCCACTGGTGATCAAGTTGGAGGACCATGTGCATAGTAGGAGGGCACACTTGGCCCATGGAGGACTATTACATTATATTCAGCAAACCCCAGCAAACCCCAGCAAGTACCAGAAATCAAAGAAAACAAGTAGTACTGGGTTTCATCAGTTCAATGCACTGCACTGTACTGATGCAATCTGTGGCTCTCCGGGGTGGAGGGGGGAGGCAACTCATTCCATTTGTGAAAGACTGTTTGAGTAGTACCCAAGTGGGAGGGATTTTCATGAAATGTGATGCAAATTGTGTTTATGTTTATGTTTATGTTTATTGAATTTATATAGCGCTTTACGCCAAAGCGGTTTACAGATAAACAACAAGATACAACATTTTGAGAAGCTTATTACAAACGTGAAACAAACCAGAAGTACAGTATATGGAACAATTTACTCAAGGGGAGGGGAGGAGGGGGAGGGGGCAGGGGGGAGGGGGAAGGTAGAGGGTATGAGAATCAGGATCAATGCTAGCAGGGTGGGAGACGGGGGGAGCAGGGGGGGAGTCCCAGGTGGCCTCTTGCCCTCTAGGTGGCAGTGTCCAGTGAGGTCAGTGAGAGGAGGGGGAGGTGAGCAGAAGGGGGGTAAGGGTTTGGGGACTGGTGAGGGGCGTAAGGAGAGGGTCAGGGAGGGGAGTGGAGAAGAAGGGATTTCAGTGAGGAATGGAAGGATGAATAGGTGGAGGAGGAGCGGATGGCGAGAGGTAGAGAATTCCAGTGGAGGGGGGCCAGGAGTTGGAAGGAGCGGAAGCGCGAGGCGGCGCAAGGGGAAGGGGGTACTGTGAGAAGGTAGAGAACAGCGGACCGGAGAGAACGGGAGGGATGGTAAAATGAGAGGAGGGAAGAGAGATAGGGGGGGGTGAGGTCATGGAGAGATTTGTAGACAAGACAGAGGAATTGAAATTTCAGTTGTGAGAGGAAGGGAAGCCAGCCGAGTTGAGAGAGAGCGGCAGAGATAGAGTCACGAGGACCGAGAAGACATAGAGTACGGATGGAGGAGTGGTAGATGGATTTTAGGGGAGTCAGGTGAGAGGTGGGGAGACCAAAAAGAAGAGAGGAGCAGTAGAAGAAGCGGGAGAAAGTAAGGGAGGAAATTAGGAGTTTAGAACCGTGGAAGGTGAGGGAAGAGGGGATCTTGCGGATGTTGAACAGGTGGTGCCGACAGGCGGGAGAGGTTAGGGAGATATGGTTAGAAAAGTAAAGAGAGGAGTCCAGGTGGAGGCCAAGATTGCGGGCGTGGGACGAGATGGGGAGATTGGAAGGGGGAAAGTAGATGAAAGGGGGGATGGGGAGGTAGTGTTAGGAGGGAAGAAAAGTACTTCCGTCTTGTCAATGTTGAGGGAAAGAAAGTGGGAAGACATCCAGGTTTTTATGGCCGTGAGGCAGGAAGAAAGAGTGTGGTGGAGGTCAGCAGTGAAGGAAGAGAAGGAGAGGAAGAGTGGGGTGTCATCGGCGTAGAAGTGGTGAGAGATGCTGAGGGAAGAGATGACAGAGGCGAGAAGGGAGGTATAGAGAGAGAAGAGAAAGGGTCCAAGTACGGAACCCTGAGGGACTCCGTAGCTCAGGGGGAGGCTGTCTGAGGTACGGCCACCCCAGGAGACAGTGAAAGATCGGTTGGAGAGGTAAGAGGAGAGCCAGGAGAGGACAGTGCCTTTGAAGCCAAAGGAGGACAGAGTGCTGAGAAGTAAGGGGTGGTCGACAGTGTCGAAAGCAGCAGAGAGGTCAAGGAGGATTAGAAGTGAGGATTGTTTAGCGTAGCGAGCAGAGAGGAGGGAATTAAGTACATGGGTGAGGGCAGTCTCAGTGGAGTGTTTAGGGCGGAATCCAGACTGAGTGGGGGGAGGAGGGAGTGGGAGGAGGCAAAAGATGAGAGTTGAGAGTATGCTAAGCGCTTGAGGAGCTTAGAGATGAAGGGGAGAAGGGAGATTGGTCGGAAGTTGGAGGTGAGAAGAGGGTTAGCAGAGGGCTTTTTCAGGATAGGGATGATGGTGGCGTGTTTTGAAAGCTGAAGGAAAGGAGGCAGAGGAGCGACAGATGTTAAAGAAGGTGGTTAGGTAGGGGATAAGGAGGGGGTAGACTTTGGGGATGAGGGAGGTGGGGATAGGATCAGAGGGGGCAGCAGTGGGGTAAGTTTTGGACAGGAGATGGGAGACACAGGCTGGGGTGATAGGAGAGAAAGTGGACATAATAGCAGAGGTGGGAAGGGAGAGGAGGAGAGGAGGGGGAAAAGAAGGAGAGGTGAGGATGCTCTGCGAAGAGAGAGAATTTTGGAAGAGAAGAAGTTGGCAAAGTCAGAGGGAGAGAGGGGGGAGTTAGTTGAAGGGTCAGAAGTAGGAGGGGAGAGAAGACGAGAGAGGGTCTGGAAGATACGGCGGGGGTGAAAAGCTTGTGAGTGGAGGAGGTTAGAGTAGAAGGAGCGCTTGGCGGATGTAAGGCAGGAGTCGTAGAGAGAGTGATAAGAGAAGTATGAGGATTGATTAGCCAGAGACAGAGATTTGAGCCAGCATCTTTCAAGGCGACGGAGGAGGCGACGCATTGACTGAAGGTGAGAGGAGAGCCAGGGTTGGGAAGGTTTGCGAGAGGGTGAGAAGGAAGTGAGAGGATAGAGTTGGCCAAGACTGGAGGATATAGAGGAGGACAGGGAGGAAAGGGCGTCGTAGGCGGAGAGGGAAGAGAAGAGAGGGAGGGGGAGAGAGGAGGTGCAGGAGTCGAGGAAGAGAGAAGGGTTGAAATTGCAAAGATCGCGACGTGAGAAGGAGGGGGATGATGGAGTGGGGGAGGACAGAGAGGAGGAAGGAGGGGTAAGGGAGAAGGAGAGAAGGGCGTGATCAGAGAGATAGTTAGGGAAGGACAAAACAGGGGAGGAAGAGTGAGATGAGAGGAAGATGAGATCGAGAGTGTAGCCAGAGGAGTGAGTGGGGGGGTTGGAAGTGGAGAGAGGAGGTAGGAGTCGAGTAAGGAGAGGAGAGGGGAGGGATGAGATGAGGTAGAGAGAGGGAAGTTGAAGTCGCCAAGGATTGAGAGAGGAGTAGGGGAGGGAGAAATGAGGGAGAGAAGATGGTCAAGGTCATCATAGAAGGAAGAGAGGGGGCCAGGGGGTCTGTAGATGATTAAGAAGGAGATAGCGTGGGGGTGAGTAAAGGATTTATAGAGAAATTCGAAGGAGGAGAAGGTGGGAAGAGGAATGGTGGGAGATGAGGAGAGGCATTTAGGGTGAAAGAGGAGGCCGACACCGCCTCTGCGACCGGAGGGGTGAGGGATGTGAGAGAAGGAGGAAGAAGGGATGGAGAGAGATGCAGGAACAGTGGAGTTGAAGGGGGGGATCCAGGTCTCAGTGATGCAGAGGAAGTGGAGGTTGAGTCGGAAGAAAAGGTCAAGAGCCGCAGTGGCTTTATTGCCGATGGAAAGGGCATTCCAGGGGGCAATGTTCATGAGGCTGGAGGGATGGACAGTGGGGAGAGGGACGAGGCTGGAGCGGGATGGGATGGGGAGAGGTGGGCATGTAGGGAGGTAAGAGGCGGTTGGCATGAGGATGGGTGTGAGGAAAAGGAGGGGGAGGAGGTAGAGGAAGAGGGAGAGGGTGAGGCAGGGTGCTCGATGAAGGGAAGGGAATTGTGCATTTTAAAGAATATTTATGCAGTAATGCTGGTCAAAATGAAGGAAATGGTAATGACCACGGGTCCCAGAGTCCCTGACCGCTCTCTGACCCGATGAGTGTGGCGCCCCCGTGATGAGCACCTGCCTCCCCCTGAAGTCTTACATAACGTTGCACACCAGAGAATGGGCCTCATTCCAAGTGTGCTGGTCTGTGGAAAAATAAATGCTGAAAAAATGCTGGTAGTTCCGGCTCCAGCATTTTTTCCAGACCAGCACACTTCAAGTTTGCTGATGGGGCCAAGAACGTCTGGCAGGCCTGACCTACCGCTAGATCAGGCCTCTACTGTCAAAGAAATGCCTGACTCACTGGAACAGGTAATACCGGTTCTGGTGATTCAGGCAATCCTATCCCCATGGAGTCCTATTGTACTGCATGGGAATGGGAATTTACCAACTGTCTACCACCCGTAATATCATTTTAATACCAGAATTTCAGGTGGTGGAGATGCTACTGGCAGTTTACCAGTATCCCGCCAGTTATACGGGCGGTATACAGGCAAACTCTTAATGAAAGCCATTATTTTCTTTAGCTTTTACCTATCTTTTGTCTTTGAAGAAAAGTTAATTCGTTGAACAGATGAGTGTACAGGCGGAACCTTTTTAGGGTCATTTAAATGGGATTGAATTGATACATTAATATCAATTCATTCCCAAGTGCTGAAGAGTGATTATAATGGGTGTGTAATGGGCAAGTGTAGGGCGGAGGAGAGGAAGTGGAACGCCTCAGGCGCACCCCCTGACAACCTTGACTGCTGTCTGCTACAAAGGCAGTACAGATTCTCTGTCATCTCTAAGAAGAGAGCCTACATCCAAGCCGGCATCTCTGCGGCATCTAACAACTTGGCCGAATTTTTCAAAATATGCAAGGAGCTGACCAATCCTGCTGCAGTCTCTACCTCTTTGGTTTCCTCCCAGGCACTCTGCATTGCCTCTCATTTCATTACTAAAACTCAGGACATCCTGTCCCCCCTCTCTTCCTCTACCTCCTCTACCTCCTCCTCCACCACTTCGGGCCCGTCTGCTGCGGTCTCTCCTCCTTTCTGCTCCTTTCCACTGTTCACCCCCGATGATGTTTCTGGACAACTCTCAACAAAGCAGACTCTCCCCTGCTCATCCAGAACAATCAAGGACCACATTGACACCCTTGCTCCAGCCTTAGCCGATTTCTGCAATCACTACTTTGCCACTGGAACTTTCCTCTCCCCCTTAAGCACTCTCTTGTGCACCCCTTCTAAAGAAGCCCTCAGCCAATCCTTCCTCTCTGGCTATCGCCCGATCTCCATCGCTCCTTTCCTGGGCAAACTCTTGGAAAAGCTGGCCATCTCCCAGTTTACTCTACATACTGAATCTGAGGTTGCCTCCATGACCACCAGTCTTGCTTCAGAGCTGCCAGAAGAATGGAAACTCCTCTCCTGAACACTCGTGAAGACTTGCTGTCCAATCTTGACTCGAATCTCCCATCTGTCCTCATCCTCCTTGATCTATCCTCTGCTTTTGACACGGTCAACCATGACATACTGCTCAAACATCTCCGGAACAAACTTGGTATTACTGATCAGGCCCTGGCCTGGTGGACCTCCTTTCTCACCGACCGACCCTCTTAGGTCCAACTGGGGTCTTTCCTCTCTTCTATCTCTCTCTCTACTTGTGGTGTTCCCCAGGGGTCTAACCTCTCTCCCTGGCTCTTCAACCACTACCTGGCATCTCTTGCCCACCGTATCGCTACTTTCTGTTCCAATTTTCAATGTTATGCAGATGACACTCAGCTCTCTTTCAGGCTCCCCTCAGCCACCTCTGCTTCTTCTTTCATACCAGACTGTCTTGCCACAATTCAGGAATGATGTGCCACCAAATATCTCTGCCTTAATTCCAGTAAGACTGAGATACTCTTCATTGGGACACATGCTCCCTCCTTTCCTCTCTCTGTCTGTCCACTCTGGGCCCTCTTCCTGCTCCTTCCTGTAAGGCTAAGAACCTTGGTGTCATCTTCGACTCCACACCCTCTCCTTCTCTCCTCACATCTCTGATGTCTCTAAGAAGTCAAACAATCAGCTGCACCTCCTGAGAGGTATTCTTCCTTTTCTCACTTTCCCCCCAGAAGCTCACTGTCTCCAGAGCTCTGCTCCTCCCTAGGCGGGACTATTACAACAGCCTTTTTCTAAATCTTCCTGCCTCTACTCTTCAACCTTTACAACTTATCCAGAACAGGACTGCAAGACTTTTCCTTGGCCTCAAGCCCAGGAATTGTATCTCTCCAGCTCTGAAATCTCTTCACAGGCGCCCCTGTGGCTGCAAGGATCAACTGCAAGACCCTCTGCATTGTCCACAAGGCTTTCTGGGGCCCGGGACCACTCTACCTCCAACTTTCTCTTCCAAAACATCTTCCTTCTCGAGCTCTCCACTCATCCACCTCCAACTCTCTGAGGGTCAGAAACTTCTCCAAGCAAAGAGATGGGGGCAGGTCCATCTCCTATGCTGGGGCCTCCCTCTGGAACAGCCTCCCTGCCTCTCTCAAGCTTGAGCAGAACCACCTCTGGTTCCGGAAGCAACTCAAGACCATCCTTTTCACTTCCGCCTTCTCTCTTCCCCAACCCTGCTGATGCACATGATCACCTGGTCACCCTCTGAACTCGGGCCCTGGCTCCTGCATGTGCAGTTGCCCTCGCACTGCCTCCAGGATCCCCAGCACTTAAGGGTCTGTATCTGCAACACTATAGTCCCTTCTCTCTGCACTTATGAGCAACCCGCTGGCTGCACTTGGGAGTTAACTGCACTTCCCCTTCCCCTCCCCCCTGGCACTTCTCCCCTTCCCTCTTCCCCACACTTGCGCGATCTGAATGACACAAAGCCTAGTAAGATCATTATTTTGTCCTCGTTTCCCCTCCTTGTCTTGTCGTGCCTAGATGCCTAGAAACAGTTGTGTACAGGCGCGTTATAAATGCCACATCAAATCATATCATACTTAAAAGGCACATTACGGACGTTTGACATAGTAAAGATGCAGAATATGCAAGTGGTGATTGAGATTCTGGTGCAGCATATATATGAAGCGATATTAATTACATTAAGAAAGAGGAAAAGCTGCTACCAGTGGGATAATGGTGAGAATGTGTATTTTGACTATTTCAAGGGTGACGAGATGGACTTTTGGGCAAAATTTGGAGTCACAGATAGTTTTGGTGTTTTTAGATATTCAGTGGAAGGGAACTCCTTTGATGGGGGTAAGTAACATAAACGAATGGAAGGAAGATGAGGCCCAACAGTCAATAAGGCAAGAATGGGCTCCCCAAAGATAGATGTGGGGGTAAGGAGGAGGCATTTGTAAAGAGATCTGTGGTGCATAGGGAATGAACCAGAGTGGAGTAATTGAAAAGAATTGAGGAGTGAGGGAGGTTGCAAAAAGTGAGAGCAGAAAAGTTTCACATTTTATTCAGGGGCAAAAGTGTAAAGAGGGAGGCAAAGGAGCAGAATAGCGCAATAGCAAGGTAACTGAATACGAGGATACAGATCAGAAATTCAATCAATAGCAGGTCAGAAGGTGGCAGAAATGTCATAATAGTAAGACGAGTGAGCCTGGCAGCGGTAGCAGTAGATGTGAAAAATTGATATTTGCACCCAGGGACGAGTGTTCAGCCAAGCAGGTAGATGGAAACACACTTTTGTGCACAACGGCAATTTTGGCCTTGGTCCTTATATCATGCCAAACAGCACGTGTTACTGTGCAATGGTTTTCTAATATGTCTCACTGTTTTTAGAAATAGGGCAACGTTTTCCCTGGTGCTAATACCATGCAACTTTGCACTTGCACCAGTGCAAAGTTTCGGTAATCTGGCCCCAGATTATGGATTTGAGACGTGAGGGTGAGGTGAGCCTGTGCTATATGACAAGATTTGACTATGCTCACTAGAAATATTCCAGTGTAAGATGCAAACAATATAAGACTGGGCAATTAACCCATGAAGGAAGTATGTTGTGTGACGTGCACTACAGGTATGCACAATTACTCTTCCATTGAGGTCCTTAAAAGTGATATGATGTAAAGATGATGGACATATATTAATAACAGAATGTCCCAATGATTATAGTTGTACGGTTTAGGACTCCAGTGTGTTCTATATGAAGTAAGTCTGCATTACTGACATATTCATTAGTTTGCACCATAGACAATACACCAACCTTACATGGGTCACAACTGAAAAGGAAAGAAATATCTACCGGAATTATCACTACCCTCTGAAGAAGACCAGGGTCCAGATTATCTAACATTTGCACCAGTGCAGAAAAGTTAGCAAATGCTTTGATTATATAAAATGGAGCAAACTGGTTTTGTCACTGTCCATATTACCTAACATTTGCATGAGGCCAAAAATGATTCAGGCTGTATTTGTACAAGGTGTGATGCATAACAAAAAACAAAAAGGTGTTAACTACATTTTTCTTCATGTTATGCAGCAAACGTAGTTAATAAAACAACCTGCTTCAATTTTATCCTGCTGAAATTTTTTTGATAAACCTGTTTGCTCCATTCTGTATTATATAAACCGCAAAACTGGCACTACATACATTTTCTCCCCTTTTTTGCACAAGTGCAAATCTTTGATAGTCTGGCCGCAGGGCCTTAAATTGTTCATTGGACCCTTATAGTAAAAAATAGACCCAAGTTGGGAAAGAAGGGGAAATACAATCATTTTAAATAACCCATCCAAAATTATATTGGATTTAGAGATTGTTTCCATGAAAAAGCATTCTGTGGATTTATTTGATTGCTCTTCTCTTGTTATAAATGAATTTCCTTAGTTTAGCATGAATGTATGATTGAATGAACATGAATGAATATACATGGAACCTATTTCTGGAGATGGGGTGTGGAGAATAATTTAGATTTGGATAATTCTGAAAAAACATTAGCACACAGATGCCATAAATTAACACAGAGATGTGCATTGTGTAAACAACGATTTAAAATGTTTTCACATTGTGCATCAAATTAATAGATTGGAGGTTCCTTTCAAAGTTAATATTGAGTATATATATTTTTTTTCAGAAACCAACTGATATTTATTTTGTAGAATTGGTGTGGCATATGAAATATGGTATGGATGATCATTAAACATGAACATGTAAGAAAGTAAATTTACGAATTCCACTTTAGTAG
Source organism: Ambystoma mexicanum (assembly GCF_040938575.1). Taxonomy (NCBI): domain Eukaryota; kingdom Metazoa; phylum Chordata; class Amphibia; order Caudata; family Ambystomatidae; genus Ambystoma; species Ambystoma mexicanum. Next base: position 234,984,207 of record NC_090939.1, on the reverse strand, counting down.
ATCACATTTAACAGTACTGTAGCAATGGTGCATTATGGACAAAACCAACCTGACCGAGTGTGTCCTTTGGCAGGACTATAAGCAGAATATTGGTGAAGCTGGCATGGATGTGTTTTCTTACACTAGCATTACTGAGTATGTTCTTAGTTAGAAATTGTGGCATGTATTGGCACATTCAGCCTGGAAATGTTTTCTAACATTGGTATGAGTTCATTATGGGCAAAGCCAAAATAATCATGGTTTTACCTACTGGTACTGGTTTATATTGGCACAGTCAACGTTGATCTGTTTTCTTACAGTGGCATTGGGATATTATTGGCAAAGCCAACATGTGCGTGTTTTTATTCAGCAATACGAACATAGACTGCCACAACCATCATACAAATGTCTGTCTTGTATTGAGGGGCAAAAGAATCAGGAACATGTGTTGGAAAATGGTCCTGTGTTCCTTTCAGGACCTTGAATCAGCTTTTATTGATGTATTTCCCTACAAAATTGGGCTGTAAAAAAAATCACTTTAACCCATTATTTTCAAAACGTTCTCAGGCAAGAACACTTCTGAATCTCCTTCGGCTGGATTGTGTCCCTTTATGGTTGTCATTTACAATTGAAACCAAACACATATTATAGTCCAGACAGCAATGGAACCCTAGAGCCCAAATTAAAATGGCAGCCACAGCATCCAAACGTGATGACACAGTGATGAAAATGAGCGTGATGACGTCATCACGTGCATGCATATGAAGGCGGCCATTTTGGATGCGTGTCTAACAACACTGACCCAAAACAAAGGTGAACATCTGGACAATCATATCCTGTCTCAATCAAAATGCACTGGTGAGTAACTTTTCATCACTCTCAAACATGGCAATCTTCGAGCCCTATTTATTATGCACCTCCTGACTATTCATAATAGACTATTCATAGACAGATATCCCCTTATCCATAGGGCGAATCCTTGAAAACCAGAGAACCCATAAGATATCAAATGAAGTTTAACAAGCCTGCACAAGACAGCAGGTTGAGTCAGGCTCATAAATTGTCAGCAGTATGAACTGCAGTAACCAACAACATAAAGGTTTATTTAGCAAATTTAGAGTACATCTGATAGCCAAACAAGTAAACATTGTTTTTTGTTTTTTCGTTTTCTATTTTTCTCATTTTATTTTTGTCTTTTTTCATTTATCTTAATTCAGATATAGAATCAATACAAGTTAACGATAAACCATCCTGATGAACCACTGAAAACTAAGTAGGGAAATATGTGTTGAGGTTTTCATAAAGAGGTCTTTCAAAATGAAAGACAGAAACAAATGTGAAATGATGATGATGATGATAGGTTATTTATAATGCGATTAATACCCTGAGGTTTCCTGTGGTGCTCTGTCTTGTCTTGCTTCCAAGGTGAGCACTTTGCCCTTGAGCTATAGGCCTAGTACCTACATTATAAACAACAAAGAGTAAGACAAGTTTACTTGTCACTTTAATTTTATTGCACATGAGAAGAATCAAAGAACAAACTTTCAATTCTTGACCACCTAGCAATTAAAAAGTGTTTTCTTTTCAGACAACTATTTTGGCGTGATTTGGTTAATTCTATTTAGAAAGCAAATTTTACTGGAACTTTTTACCTGCCGGGAACAGAGGACATTGTGTCAGTTGTGATTTCAGTATATTCTCTGCCTTCATTTCCTTATTCTCTTTTGTCTCTACATCTATCAGTACTTTCATCCCTAAAGTCGTCTTAGTTGTGTTCCTACACTGCGTGAAGGTTATCCTAATGACACAAAATGTCAGTAACACTAATATCAACGCTGCTGACAGTACTTTCAGTCCATTGGCCATCCATGGTGGTATCCATGAGAATAATTAAGACAGCCTACCTTCATCCTTTTGTACATTTTTCATTTGTGCCTCCATCTTCGTGTGAAGTTCAGAGAGCCAGGTGATGGCCTCTGTCAAATTCCCATTAACTTCATCATTGGAAGGAATGAATGTACAGCAAGCACACCCTATCTTGGCACAGACACCTCCCTCCATGGCCATGTGTATTCATTCTGGAGAGCCATTCGCCTAACTGCTCTCAGCTCTTCCTTGATGGCATTGAACCCCTTGACAGTTGAGTTAATTGTCTGCATCAGCTCCCAATGCTTAATCTGCATCCTTTGGCATTTGTGCTTGTCTGTACTGCTGGAATAACAGATGCAAAGAACATCTCAGTTCTGCCGAACAGCCTGTGCTCTGATGGTATTGCATCCAATGCTTTATCCATATCTGAAGATGCATAGCTCCCCCTTCTTACTCTGGTCAACCCTGCATATCTCTTCTTTCTTGTGCTCGTATCCATTATTGGAACCCTTCTATTTGTATGTCTTTCCTAGGATCTACCAATGCTGGGGTGTTCAGATGTACAAGTGAACATATTCCTCCCCAGTTTGGTGGCAGCTGCAGGTACGCCTTCGGTCCACAGGCCCAATAGTGGTCCATGAGCACTGCTGTTCCGACATTCATGCCTGGTATCTTCGAAATCTGCTTAGATCCTTCATTTTCCCCAACCTCTACTTCAACATCATTCTTGAAACACAAAGCTGCTAACGTGAGCGGTATGATGGGCATGGGCCCAGCTTCATTTTCTACCCATGTGAGCAGTTTGGCACTTGCTTGCCATTCCTTGAGGCACTTGTCATTTTCTTGCTGTACTGCTACCACTGGAACTGTTACTAGAGCATGTGCTTTGCTCCCAACAACTCCTTCTTTCCATCCATCTGTTGTGTATACTTGTCCATACACCAGCATCTATGGTCTTTACCAGCATCCTGGCATTCCTCCTATTTCTATTGGTCCTGACTTGGGACACTGTAACTCCTTCTGTGTCACTGTCTGCACTTCCCATTTACGCAGACCCTCTGTGATATATTGTACACTTTTATCCATATTGCAGTAATCGTCCAACATTTCCTGAGTCTTTATGTAGTTGTCTTTGTACAAGAATGTCTTCTTGGACATCCATCTCAGTGTGGCACGTTTCCAATGAAATCGTCCTCTTGTGGTGCAGAGCAATACATGCATGAGGCATTGTGCTCTTGCCACTGTAATTTCAGTTACCACACACTGTCTGGATGCACTCATTGCATAGGGGATGAGAGAGCAGACATAACAGTTCTCTTTTGTCATTTTTTTTCCCAATTTGGCCATGTGGCTATACCACATTTTGTTTGATACACGAGCTGAATCAGCTATATATGAATTCACCTGGTTAAAATCTACTTCTGCACTGCACCTAACCCTTTTTACTTATTTAGCAGTGCTTATTGCCTGCCTAAATATGGCTTCTGTAACAGCATGGATTGGGGTTACGTTAGTGTGGTTAAAAGTTTGTGCTTGGGAAGACAACAGTCCTCATAGAGCAAGGAGTGTTAAGAGGTAAGGACAGCAGAAAGCACAAAACATCATCACAATATTACGAATTGCATTTCCTATGTTTTTATTCTTTGCTGCTTCTTTGTATTTGATCTAAGATCCACTAACATCTAATAGCGCATTTCTCAGGCTTTTCGGGTGAGCTGCACAACTCGTGCAGCTCACCCGAAAATCCTGAGAAATGCGCTATTATCATGTTAGTGTATGTTATGTTAAGATCTACGCCTACAGTATTTGGTGAGTGCTGTGAAGAACAATCGCTCCCACAATATATGGATTCCCAAAGCACCAACCAGAGAAATGATAGACAGATTTCTACAGGTGAATTTTGGGTAGATGTTGGGAACATAACAGAAAGGCATGAAAATATATCCTTGGAAGAATCGTTCATTCAATTTATATCCATATCACAAAGCGATGAAAGATTCCTGAAATCAGATATGTCTATTGAAGACCATATGGCTTGGACAGCCCTTACTTTCTCGATGAATGCCTATTGTAGGGAAAAGGTAGTTTGCCTATTCTAGGTGTGTGTATTGTCCTTCCCTAACTCTCTGGCTCTGAACCGTGTTGTCCGTAGTTGTTGTTCTTCTTTTTTGTCTTTGCCTTCTTCTTGCATCAAATCATCTTCTTTTAGACCAGAAGAGGTCACACGGCGGCAGGGGTCAACGCCACCAATATATTTCCACATTTTCTTTCCATGTAATTTGACTGCATGCTCTGTCGCATGCTCTACTGTGTAAGGCCCCTCTAATCTTGGTTTGAACTAGGGCCTTACTAAAAATCTGGAGGAGGACAGTTTCCCCTGGATAAAGTAGTGGTTGCTTGAGGAGTCTTTCACTGGCAGCTGGGATGATAGCATCCTCCCTGTCCTTTGACCTCTCCCCCAGAGCCTGCAATTGCAGAGAAATAAAAGACGCACTAGCCATCAAGGATGCCACGTATTCATGGATTTACTTTCCAAACCTGTCAGAGGCTGCATTTGCATCTGTGAATGCCGTAGTGGGAGGAGCCGGGGGTCATTTTCTTTCTGCACTACTTCCACTGGAACCGTTACAAGAGCATGTGCTTTGCTCCCAACAACTCCTTCTTTCCATCCATCTGTTGTGTATACTTGTCCATTCAGCAGCATCTATGGTATTTACCAGAATCCTGGCATTCCTCCTATTTCTATGGGTCCTGACTTGGGACACTGTAACTCCTTCTGTGTCATTGTCTGTATTTCCCCTTTACGTGGACTCTCTGTGATATATTGTACACTTTTATCTGTATTGCAGTAATCGCCCAACATTTCCTGAGTCTTTATGTAGTTGTCTTTGTACAAAAACGTCTTCTTGGACTTCCATCTCAGTGTGGCACGTTTCCCTTGAAATCGTCCTCTTGTGGTGCAGAGCAATATATGCATGAGGCATTGTGCTCTTGCCAATGGAATTTCAGTTGCCACAAACGTTCTGGATGCACTCATGGCATAGGGGATGAGAGAGCAGACATAACAGCTCTCTTTTGTCATTTGTTTTCCCACTTTGGTCATGTGGCTATAACATATTTTGTTTGATACACAGGCTGAATCATCTATATAGGAATTTACCTGGTTAAAATCTACTTCTGCACTGCACCTAACTCTCTTTACTTCTTTAGCAGTGCTTATTGCATGACTAGATATGGCTTCTGTAACAGCATGGATTGGGGTTACGTTAGTGTGGTTCAAAATTTGTGCTTGGGAAGACAGCAGTCCTCATAGAGCAAGGAGTGTAAAGAGGTAGAGACAGCAGAAGGCACAAAACATCATCACGATATTACGAATTGCATTTCCTATGTTGTTATTCTTGGGTGATCCTTTTTTATTTGATCCAAGATCCAAGAATTTGTGCAGCTCACCTGAAAATACTGAGAAATGCAGTATTATCATGTTGTGTATGTCATATTAATCTCTACGCCAACAGTATTTGGTGAGTGCGGCAAAGAACAATTGCTCCCACCATATACAGATTCTCAAATAACCAAGCAGAGAAATGATAAGATGGATTTCCACGGGTGAATTGTTGCTATATGAGGGGAACATAAACAGAAAGACATGAAAAAATATCCTTAGAGGAATCGTCCGTTTAGTTTCTATCCATATCAAAAAGCAGATGAAACATTCCTGAAATGAGATATGTCTATCGAAGACCATATGGCTTGGACAGTCCTTACTTTCTCGATGAATACCTATTGTAAGGAAAAGATAGTTTGCCTATTCTAGGTGTGTGTATTGTCCGTCTCTAACTCTCTGGCTCTGGATCGTGTTGTCTGTAGCTGTTGTTCTTCTTTTTTGTCTTTGTCTTCTTCTTGCTTCAAATCATCTTCTTTTAGACCAGAAGAGGTTTCACCTTGGCAGGGCTTAACGTCTCCAATATAGTTCCACACTTCTTTCCATGTAATTTGACTGCATGCTCTGTTTCTTGCTCTACTGTGAAAGGCCACTCGAATCTTGGTTTGAAATAGAGGCTAACTAAAAATCCAGAGGAGGACAGTTTCCCCTCATTAAAGTAGTGGTTGCTTGAGGAGTCTTTCACTGGCAGCTGGGATGATAGCTTCCTCACTGTTCTTTGACCTCTACCCCAGTGCCTGCAATTGCAGAGAAATGAAAGACGCACTAGCCATCAAGGGTGCCACATATTCATACATTTACTTTCCAAACACATCAGAGGCTGCATTTGCATCTGTAAATGCTCTAGTGGGAGGGGCCGGGCGTATTCGCATGCACCATCCTGTTAAGACCTCATAGGGCATTAAGTGGTGGTCGGATCTGGGATGATTGCGCAATGTGAACAGTGCTAAAGGGAAACAGTGAAACCATTGAGGCGTTCACACATCCCATTCAATTACGGGTGATAGTCACAGGAGAATTTGTGCTCAAAAGTCCCAGTAGGGTTGTGATGTGATCAAAAGTCTCATTCACATGAGGCCTATTATCTTACCGCAGGACCTCACACACCCCCCATCGTGGGAATACCTCTCTAACAAGGAATTTTGCTGCCCTTAGGGCATCAGGGTGTGAGCAGGGACCATCTTCGATCCATCAGGATAACGGGCATACAACCACTATCATGTAGCGGTAGCCCTGGCACATTTGGATCATTTCGACATAGTCAATGTGGAGATGTTGGAAAGGCCTGATTGGGTGGGGGATGGCTCCTCTCACTACACGTAAAATATGTCCTGCATCAAACAGGTGACACAGATTTCCATGAACGCTGCTATATATTCTCTGCCAAATTCGGACGGACCCAATCTTCCGCAATGTGCGCAGCAAGTACCTCTTTACCCATATCAGTAGGATGATGCAGTTGCGTGAGTGCAATCTGAAATAATGCTGTTGGGAGTACTAGCTTGCCCTTGCTTTTATGTTGCCACAAAGCATCTGTAGGAGATATTGAACATCCCCTTCTCACCCTTAAATTCTTCTTCCCTGTCAGAGCCCTTCCATGAATCTACATTATCTGTGTGGCTGGTATCGTATCATAGCCTTCCTTTAGATTCATAATGTGCACACGGATACATGTGTTTGATGGGGTGTTGAAGTCTGTAATTCCTGAAAAATATGGTGCACACGTTGCTTCCTCTTCTGCTGCTTAATTGCCCTGGGAGACTGCGTCCTCTCCCCTTGCGTGGACTTGACACTTTACAACCGCTATTGCTGCTGGGAGTTGAAGTGCGTCTATGAGCCTACCCAATAGGGGAAAGTGCTGCCCTGGTGTGCCATCAGCATGTCTGAAGTCCCTGCTCTGCCACTGTGACAACTCATAGTGTACTTTAGATGTCACATAGGCCGAACCTGAATGCACTGTTATTCCCTGGTCCCTGCGTGCTTCTAATGCCATTATAAGAGCCACCAATTCTGCTGCTTGCACTGAAAAATGTGAAGCCAATCTCGTGCTTGCTATTACTTCTGCTGTAATGTCTGCTTTTAGTCTCACCACTGCCATCTCTGTATGTCTTTCCCCTGTTGTCTGGTCTATTGTCAATGACCCGTCAATGTAGAGCACTTCTCCCCACTCAAGTGTCTTCCCTCCCACCTTGGGAAGGTCATCATACTGCTCCATGTATCTAGTACAGTCATATGTATGGTCTCCCTCCTTCACTGGCTCAGCTAAAAATGTTACTGGATTGATAGTCCTACAACTCACTACGTTGATTGCTGGATTTGAGATAATCACCTCATATCCGGAAGCTTGCTTTGTTGTCAGCGTACTCTTGGGTCTTTCGAGAATTGCAAAGAAGGTGTGCTCTACGTAAAGGGTGGTGCTACACCCCATGGTGATACTCATTGTCTTCTCTACCGTGAATGCGGCAGCAGCCAGAGCTTACTCACAAGGTTAATGACCACTCATCACAGAGTCTAAATGTCTGCTTTAATAAGCCAATGGCTTGTGCCCTAGGGTCGTCTTCTGTGTGAGTACTGCAGTCATCACTACTCCATTGGAGTGTGAGAAGAAATCCAATGGGCCTCATTATAAGTTTGCCTGTCCGGTAACAACGGTACTGGTAAGCTTGCTGGTACCGTTGTTACTGGACGGGCAAACTACGAGTTCTGCTTGCAGGTGTCTTCCCGCCCACCAGGTCTGACCTGGCAGGCATGCCGGCACCCGCGAGCAGAGCATGTCGGACGCACCAACACCATTCATGAATGGTGCAGGTGTATCCCACCTCCCCATTCCCATTGAGCCCTATAGGGTTCAATGGGAATGGGGAGTGTATTTTTCCAGTGCCCGCGAATGGGCAATTACCCAGTCTGTTGGGCCGTAATGACACAGTAATTGCCCATTCGTGGGCGCTGGAAAAAAATGATACCAGCGGCAGCAATGTCGGTTTTACCGGCACGGCTACCGCCGGTCTCATAACGGGGCCCAATGTGTAGTGGTAGCCTGGGATCACCAGTACTGGAGCAGTGCATATTGCTTTCTTCAGCTCCTTGAAGACTTCAGTTATTTCATGTGTCCATACCAACTTACCATTCCCTCTCTGTGCCTCCCTAAACCCGCTCAACAAGGGTCTTGTGAATGTAGTATAGTCATACACCCATGCTCTGCAATAATTGCAAAGGCCCAAAAACTGCTGCATTTCTCTCACTGTCTCACATCATTTTACTGATGCCTCAGCCCTTTCTGGAGTCACTTTTCACCCATCTTGTGAGATCAACTGCTGTATGTATAGCACATCCCTTTGGTAATAATGTAATTTTGCCTTGTTCACCTTGTAACCTTTTTCTGCCAATACTGTCAGCAAGTATACTGGGTCATTTTGACACTGTTCCTCTGACTTGCTACTCTGACTTGCTACAAATTAAAATGTCATCTGTGCTCGCTATCTGTATGCTGCCTAGATCCATGTGAAGGACCCTATTAAAGATGGAAGGTGACTCTTAGTACCCTTGTGGTAGTCTTGTGTGTTTCTACTATCCGGTTTCTATATAGGAAGGAGGTTAAATCCTCTAACTCTTCATGAAGTGGTATAGAAAAGAAGGCATTATTCATGTCTGTTAGTAGCATTTGTTGGAATACTACACAACATTGTTGCTGGATTCGGAACTAATGGGAATTCTGTTTTAACAATTTGGTTCAAAGGGCGAAAATCCTGGATGAAACACCATGATCCCCTGTCACCTTTTTCATCAGATAAACTGCTGTGTTACACTGTGATTCATAAGATACCAGAATGCCTTGCTTCACTAATGCAGCAATCATCTCATAAATACACTTGTCTGCTCCCTTGATATTTGATACTGTCTTGCCTTTGGTAAAATAGCTCCTGGTTTGAGCTTTATCTTGACCACTCCTATACTTTTTAACAGTCCCACGTCATAGGGACTTTTGGTCCATAAGACATTGGGTACTCGCCCTAAGTCTTCCTCGAGAAATGATGGTGGTGGTTTTCGAAACAAAGTCATTTTCTGTGGCACTTCCCTGTAATGTATTTCTACCCATTGTGTAAATGCTTATGTCAAACACCACCTCGCTATCCGATTGATCGTCTTGGAATAGCTCATCATCGATCACGTCAGTCAACCGGTATCCTTCCCCCACTGCAATTACAGTTCCTCATGATTGTTCTGTATCGTCATTCCCATGCCATACTATTCTCTCATTTCTCACTATAGTCGCTTACACAACTAAGCTAATCAATACTGCCCGACCATTCTTAGGCCCAAACAGTTGACTCACCATTGCAAGAGCCATCATTGGAGCCAGGCTAGACTACTGCAACACTCATCCACAGACTCCAAGTGGTCCAGAAGAATGCTATTTGAGCGGTTCTCAACATTCCCAAAAAGAGAGCACATATCCGGGGAAAGAAGAAATGGCCACTGGCTGCCCATCAAGGAAAGCATCATCTTTAAAACACTGTTGATTGCGCACAGATGCCTGTCTAATTCTGCCCACCTTATCTGTTGCATAACGTTATGAAGGCCCAGTCCTCCAGACCTGTTAGGAGGGCTTATACCTACAGACTCATCCCACTTAAGGCCAAGCAAGCAAAAATCAGACAGGCCAGCTTCCCCTCCGTGGCCACTTACCAACTGAATTTGCTCCCACCACACCTAAGAGCAGGGTCTTCAGAAAGGCACTGAAAACCTTGGCCGTTCACCTATATCCATAAGACATTGTATGCTTCTTTTGTTTTTTTCTCCTTTGCTGATACCCCACAAGCTAAGTGTAGCTGGTTGTAACAGCGCCTTGATGTCTAAGGGTCAGCTTATAAATACATATATAAATAAATAAATAACTGCCTCAAGTTCTATTGGGATCACTTTTCTTTTTTTCTCATCTAAGGGAAACTCTGGTCTGAATAAAAATTAAATGGGTATGCGTAACAATCTACCCTTTATCCCTGGGAGCCATGTGATTAACACTTCTTTCCACATGAAAACAGTTTAATGTCTACTAGCACCCCCCTCTGTACCATCAAGCCACAATAAGCTTGGAGTAGTTCCCTCACATTCATGTAATGAATCCCTGGCATTGAGCACACTATCCTTTGGTCTGTGAATTAATTGAATGAAATGGTCAAGTTAAGTTGGCTCATCATGATTCTACCTATTATATTCACTGGTGTCTCTTGGGAATAAGACAGTGGCATGGTCAAGTCATGTTCTCCCACAGAAAGTGGTAATTCATCAGTAAAATGAACCAAATCTGTGCCCCCAGAGAATCCCTTTGCATTCACTGCAAAGCGTGGCTTTGGATATCTCCCCTCCTTCGTACAGGATCTAGTCACTCCTGTATCCATGAAATTGGAAACAGTCTTGTCACCTATAGTCACCCCTATATGTGATTCCTCAGCATGATTTGGTGTAACAGATAGGACTGAACACATCAGGTCTGCCTGTGGGCTGTCCTATTGTGGATATAAGGACATTCCCCTCCCTGTAAATGGGTTGCCCTCTACAACAGTCACCCCTCCCAGCTTTCACACGGGAGCCGACATCTTGTAGCCGGCATGTGTTGTGGTTATGACATTCAGTTGAAAAGGTGCCTGCTGTGCTGGTTGTGATTGCTGCATGTGTCCCTGCATCTGTATTGCATGTGTCATGGGCCAATATTGCTGTGTTTGCATGTATTGGGTATGCGTCTGTTGTGATAAGTACATCTGCGCTTGTGTGTGATCTTGGCAAAATAGTCAGTCTGCTCTGTCTGGTATGTGTGCTGCTGCTGCATTCACCTATTCTGAGGCATCCTGCCCCTGTGTCTGCACACTCACAATATGTGGCTAATGTGTCTGCCCACTCAACATTGTGCGGGACCCCCCATCAGTCCTTGCTGTCCCCCATGAAACCCTCCTGCAGTCTTCTGCATTGGGTGTCCAAACCCTCTTAACTGAGGTATCCCTCTTTGCCTCCTTGGCCACTCGTTAATATCCTCTCATCCTGCAAAACCTCCCCCATCATCTGTGGTCGGTTCTGTGCATTCTGAGCAACTGCTCCTTCTCCGCTCATCAACATTGCCCCTTCCATTGTATACTCAGATAATTTCTTCTGCACTAACTTTGCTTCTTCTTGTTTCCTCTCCTCACACTTCTTTCTAGCAATCTCTTGCATTAGCCTGCAATAGTGCATTATGTTAGCTGAATTTCTGACCAGCATCCCCACTAGCTTCTTAAGCTGCTTTTGTACTTGCTCGGGTAACCCGGTACATAATAGATGGTAAAATAACCCCACTGTTTTGTCCCACGGTTCTCTCATATCAAGACACCATTTCTCTTGAATTTGTTGAATATATTGAAGTGGGTCTTCATCCTCAAGCATTTTGCGTTCCATTATTGCACTTATGTCCGAAGTGTCTGAGCATTGCACCCTTAGAGCTTGCCATACTGTTAGTTCCAAATATGGGTTACTGAAAATCAATGAAGAAGACACCAGCCATGAAACAAATATAACACAGGTGTTTATTATCGCTTGAAGCGGACCCACATTCATCTATGCCTGCTCACAGTCATAGAGGATTTGAGCAAAGAACATGGGGGGACAGGCAGCCTTAAATACACTTCAAACTAGCTTTGGCTGCGGAACAAAATACATAGTTATGACTTGTGTAATGCAGGCATTTGCCATGGTAACATGTGGAACATTGCTTTGTGTCATTCTCCAGACAATTTTCTGTTTCACAGAGCAGAGGAGTTCATCCTGTTCCTAGCACAAGGTAACATTCCTTGCGCTCCATTTTCTATATGTTGACTTTTACCAAAAGGTAATTCTGCGTTTTGGCTCGGTAGTTCAGGCTTTCAGAAATATACATTGCATGAGTTGTGCTCCTCTTAATCTTTAGTCGCACAATTAGCCTCGGAAAGTCAGGAGCCAGGAAGACAGGAAGGCTTGTAAAAAACTGATTATCGACGTTCGTGACTGCTATTCGAGGCCTGAAACTAAGTCAAAATAATGTGCTCCGCATTCCTCGCATTTCTGTGCAAAGTCGCATTTACCAGCCCTTCAGGCAGTGACCATATTCTGCATGTGAATTGAAAACCTAGCAAGTGAGCAAAATAACCAAGAGGAAGTTTGGGGACCATAGTTCAATGTGTGCGCTTAGGCTAACTAAAAAGGACACAAAAAGGATGCATTTTCACAATACGGCCACTCAGCAGGTATTGAATGGTGCACCATCGTGGGCGGTGTTCTGTGCAGTCACTCCTGGATATCCTGCTCTGTTCCATACATTATCAGGTACCACCCAAAGAATGGCTATGAGTAAACTCTTAATGTCCCCTACCGCTAATGTCGTCCCTGCGGTTAGTCTTTCGGTCTCATAAATCCACTTGCCAGCCCCCGCAGTTGACAAAGGCAGCTTACGTCTTAAATTGTCTTTGTCTATCTTCTGCCAGGGGATATGCTGAGGTCGCCCCCACCCTTTTCCAGTAATGGGAACTGTGCCAGTGTCACCCCTCTGTTCTGTCTCCCCATGTCTTTAGTAGTGGTGAACGCCCTTGCCATCTCTGTCTTTTTCCGGCCCTGAGCCTCTGTGCATATGGAGTGGTATTGTCCGTGCTCCGTGACCCACCCTCGGGATGCAGTAGTCACCCTTCAATGTCCTCCTCTCCTCTATCCATATTTTCTTTACCTCCCCATATTGTGTCTCTGTCTGGGCTTGCTTCCCTGGAGCGACAAGAGTGTCTTCTCCCTTCCTCTTCCTCGCTCCCCTGTGAATCCTCATCTGACTCCATGGTCCCAATACTACTGTCTTCATCAAAGCTAATTCTCCTTAATGTTGTGTCTTCCTACTGCTTTCCCTTTGTTCAGTCTGTAACTCTGCCTTCCCTCCTCACCGAGTATACAGCACTCCTGCCTGCCCTTGGGGCAACCGTGCTGTTTCTCCTGCTCCTTTCGAGTTCTCCTATCCTTCTCCATATACCCTACCCATCCACATCATTTAAACGTGGCAATTCCATCTTAATTTCTATCACTTTCGAAGAGCATCTTTCTCTGCTCTCGTCTCCGTCTCGTTCACTTCTGTGCTCCCCTCTTTCACTGCGTTGGCATTCTTTAACGAGCCGCTCGACTTCTATTCTACTTTTCTCCTTCTTTATTTGTAAATTGCCTTTCCTGCACTTCTTCTGCTTTCCTCCTTGCTATGTGTTGTAGTTCTCTCTGATTTCTTCTGTACCTTTCCTGTCCCTCTCTTGTGCTTCTGTTCACACCCTTTTGTTTCGCAATCTTTCACTTTCCTCCTTCTATTCCCTTTCCCTTCTATGCACTTCCTTGGTTATCTCAGCCCATTCTTTATCTTCCTCCTCCGTATCTTTGCGACTCAGCAATTCCTTTCCCACATGCCCTGTCTCATTTACTGTTTTCCCGTCCAGTTTGAGTAGTATCTATCCACCTATCCATTCATTCTGTGCTACCAATTATTGGCCTTCACCAAGCCTTGTTTTCCCCACATCATTCTCGTTTAGCTATGCATGCATCTCGCTGTGCTCCCTACTTTTGCCGCTACTGTCTCGTGCTGTCCTACTCGTTTGTTTTGTGTTAAATGGGCGCTTTTGCCACTTTTTGCTGGAGGTGCGAAAGTAGGATTGATACATGCCACCACTGCTTTTAATTCCTTCATGGGATAAAATCCCTTGCTTTCTGTTGCTGTGTCCATGTCAGCTGTTTGAGGAGGAGGAGGGGTGAGCCGAGGACTGTTTGCCCCCCATGTCTCATTGGCTCTGCAACCAATGCCGCCGAGCTGAGTCCCCTTCCTCGTCCTGAAACATTTTCCATAACTCTAATATGGCCAATCGTTTCCTTAGTTTATTCCCCTTATAAGCTGCTTGCAAATAAGTGGTCATTTGTTGCTGCACACATTTGGAAAAACGTCAGTCTTTGGGCAATAGCTTTGCCAACTTGCCATCTGTGTCGTGAGTCCATTTTGTGCTATACTTGTGTATTTTGTCTTGATACCGTGGAAGGGACTTGCACACATGCTGAAGAGGTGTACCCCTAATTTTAGTCACAGTATGTAACACTAGATCAATACTTACTTGACCTCAAATCGAGATTTCGATACATCCAATTTTAATCAATACCCTATGCCAAATCTTTTCTTTAGCCTTTGCGGCTCACCATCAAAACCACAGGCATGCTCCGGGCACCGCCCCTCTTGCGGCTTTTCATCCTGAAGGCTGAAATCACAATTGCGCTTGTAAGCTTCTCAAGCTCTGCCCAAATGGCACAACACTAATTTTCAATCACAGTAGGCAAACTACCCACTAAGTTCTACCATGTTCTGAACACTTCAAGTCCTATTAAACAACCCCACTGGTGACGTCACCAAAACCATAGAGGAAGAATTTTCAATACTCAATCTTTCAATAGATGTGTCCGCTTTTGACCTGCACCAAACACAATGACAAAAACAACACAACATGTATACGGCCGCATTTATGTCTTCTAATTCAATAAATCTTGTGGTCCCTTTTCTATAGCGTTGCCTTATAGAAATGCACCTCCACAAGATAAATTAGGAAACCACCTTCCCAATATAAGGTAGCTTTTTCTGCTAACCAATATATCCAGGCAAACCATTAAATAAGCATCCATGAACCAAGCTAAGTTGCCTAATTCACAGGGAAACCATAATCATCCGTGAACCAAGCTGAATTGCCTAACTCACAGGGAAAGCATTATATATTATTTTGGCTTTTTTTTTCTTCTCAAAGTTTTTTCCATCCATAAACTAAGCTGACTGTCTAAGCTGACCGCCCAAACTGACCACCTAAAAACAGGTATCCTTACATGAAACAAAAACACTGAGAGGACCTTCACTCCTCACATTTGCCATATAGCTGAGTCTATACTTACACTCCATGATCCGCTGAGGTCTCTCCGACACTGACTCTCCTACAACCTGCCACTCTGCCGTCCGGTCTGCTAGGAGGCCCATGTGAAGCGGACACGAATGGTCCTCCAAAGTCAGCTCTTGTCGACCTCTTCTTCATACACTCGTGATTTTAGGTATCGGTTTCCGTCTGTTACCACACTGCTTCTCGGGCATATGGCGGGACGAGACAGTTTATTGCTGAAAAATTTTAGCAACCCTCCTCTGCTACCACTTTGCATAGGTATAGCCGGGGCTCTCTAGCTGCCATCTCAGATCGCCTAAGCCTGGGAGAGTGCATTCAGTTAGCAGTTTGTGGGCAATACTTGTAACTTTTCCCCATTATTCAATGGGAACAGTCCTCTTCATCGACCTTGGTTGAATGTGCTTTGTCCTGTTCGGTTGGGTCACATGTGTTGAGACCATGAAATTGAGCTGTGCTGCTTGTAATTATGAGGATTTTAGCCAAATTTTCTGCAGGTGGCTCATCGTCTTGGTAACTGGACTTTTCCTGTCTCCACTTGTCCTTGGCTGAGTGCCTTGTTTCTGCTCACCTCTGGCTGCGGCAATCATGTCAGCTTTTCGCACCGGAAGCCTGTCTCTGGATGCTGAGTCAAGCCTATCTCTCCTCTGTCACTCATTTCATAGACCTATAGCTTCCAAACCATTCCCGATGGCTTCTCTATGTTAGTGGCAGTCAAGCATTTGCAAGCCAAATATATGAACTCTTTGCATCTTGCGCTTTCAGTTTTGGCGAAGGATATGGATATAAAGAAATATGTATGTGTGTCCATCCTCTACTTACCTGGGTTATAAGCCTGTGCTTCGTGCATATATGCAATAAAATAGTGCATGTTCGTGTAACTTCATGAGTGGATGAATATGTACTTCATGTATAAGTGTGGCTACGTTGTGATATCAGTGATGGCGTCATTAGTCTTTGGTTTTGCAGTTAGTCGACTTGCTCGCTCAGTGTCATTTCCATGTCATCCAAATCATCAATTGGATATGGTCTGAATGGCTGTCTGAGCGAATAATGTTTCTCACACCTGCGATACATTAAGGATCGAAGTGATGGGCCTAAGAGTGAGGCACATCTGTTGTTTCTCTGCCTTTGTGTTGAGAGTTGTGTGAGGGGTATGAGGGTTAGATTTGGCCCCGATCTACAGTACTTATTAAGGTGTGCCAATTTCTTGTCATTCAAAAGGGGCCAGGACTACTGATTGTGTATAATAAGAAAAAAGGATTTTATCCCTGGTATGTATGATTGTGTGTATAGTACATATATGCTTTCATTGTGATAATTCCTCCCTATGAATTGCCATTTTTTGTCTGTATTGGAGCTGTACTGGAGCAGCCTCAAAAGGGCAGGATCCTTGTCCCATCCGGGGTTTCACCTCTCAAAGCGCCCTTTTGTAACACTTCCCCACCCCACTCCCACCTGCCTCGCTCAAAGCAAACATACCACTGCCCTTTTGCCCCCACACTTACCTTTCTCCGGCACTGGCCGGATTTTCATTCCTGTGTTTTGCCTCCAGAATCACCCGTTGCACCGCTCTACCACGCACCTCCCGTTCTCTCTCCCCTCAATCAAACATGACCCTTGATCCCCCATTCCCACATCCCCACATGCACTTACTTGATGACCCACCGGCACCCAGGACTTCCTTCTTCCAAGCTGCTTCCTATTCCAGTATTCGGTCACTTAGGCAACGTTTCATGGGTTTTATTTTTAAGAGGTGGCCCAGGAAATGTGATCTCAAGACTGAATACGTTCATAAAGCACACACTTAGTAAGGTCTCAGAAGAATGTTTTAACAAAGCTTTGAGTATCACAGGGGAAGGGTTCCATGTAATAATGTTGCCACAAAAATCTCACCATGCAAAAATATCGCCGAAAAATTGCCGATTTTTGTGGCGACATTATTGCATGGAACATGCGGGGGACACCCCCGCAACCCCCAAACTTTTTTTAAATTTTTTTTTTTGTTTTACTTTTTTTTTATTTCTGCCCCTGTCCCCATATATATATGGTCACCCATATAATATCGCCGCAACCTTTTCCCGGCGATATTATTTACAGCGACCATATATATGGGGATAATCTTACCTGATACCAGGGGAAGGTGAGGACAGTGTCGGCTGCCTGGTGGGCAAGAATGATGCCACCTGATCGATGAATCATGGTGCACCCGGTTTTTTTAAATACACGTATGAAATAGCAGGGACTTTGGTTATTTTCTAAACTGCAGGAATGCTGCTGTAATGTGGATTATTTGGGATAGCATTTCGTACATAAGAAGAAAAGGGGAAAAACCTCTGTTTTTCATTTTCTTTTCTGTTTAACATGTTTTCCCCCACAATGTTCTAGCTTCCGGAATTGAAGTGGCCTGAGATAAGTGTGCTGAGCCAGAATTATATGTGATATAGGCTGCTTTAGAAATGATTCAGCCTGGTTGGCAGCCAGTGTAATTCACTGAGGGAGATGTGATGGAACATTTTAATGTCGGTCATTAGTCTGGGTGCGGTATAATGTGCTGATGAGCGGGGCTTGAGAAGAATGCGTTCATCCATCAGGAGAAATTGAACCCGGGACTGTACTGCAGACTTCAATTCTGAGATTGGCAAGTAAGGTCAGACAATTGCAAGTAGTTCGATTAGTACCACGCTGTCTGTGCTTGTTTGACAATTACATGTTTTAAGGAAAGACTGCAATCGATTTTGAAGCCTAGTTATTTAGCTTTTGGGCATGGGTTTGGCTTTAACCCCGCCATGTCCATATTTGTGTTTGACTGCTTGAGGTCCTAATGGACAGAAACTCAGGGGCTCAGTTTCAGATATGAACCTGACAACCAGGAGAGAAGGATTGCCAGGCGGTGTTTGTGCTGAGAGTTGTTTTCGACAAAGCTTACCTTGCAGTATAGCTGTATGGTGTTTGCATATTATCCCAAGGAGATGTTTGGGTAATGGGGGTGGGGGGATGGGGGGAGATTTAAGATGACTAGTGATAGGGTGGATCCTTGCGGACTGCACAAGTGACAATCAGTATTTTACTATATGGCTTCCCCTCTGAATCTGCTGGTATCTGTCTAACAGGTAGGCGTGCACCAGGATAGTACAGTTTCTTTGAAAGCTATGCCAATAGTAAGACATGGAGAGAGCCTTCTATGTTGATCACTGCTGGGAGATCAAGCAGGACCAACAGAAGGGAATGCCTTTGTCTATGTTGTGTGTGGCTTGCATGGTTGCTATCTCTATAAAGCATCTGCACTTGAACACAGACCCGCAATCCTGTAATGGGGCCTGCTGGCCTATTTGCTTGTGGATCTGTAGGGTGACTGTTTTTCCGATCACTTTGCCCAAGAAAGAAAGGTGGATGATCATTTCCCAGTTCATCTGCATCAAGGTATGCTTTATTGAGGAGCGGAGTAGTAAGTCAGTTTTGAGAGAGCTGGGGAAGCAATGCACTGATAATGTGGAAGGGGGTTAAGATCACTTGGCTGTTGATGATCTGGATGATGGAGAAGATATTGTCGTCCTCATGCGTGCTGAGTCTAAGGGATATAAGGAGAGTGCAGAGTTATTTGGCGGAGATGGGACTCAATTCTGACCATTTTTGCTTCCTTCCTTTTCTGGATCTACTGCAGGATCAGAGAATGTTGTTTTATTAAAGTTTTATCAAAGTAAGTTATACTTATCATCTTTGTCTATAAAGAAAGTATTAATTGCATTTTTCCACCGATTGAGGACTAAGTATGGTTTCTGGGAGAGAGGTAAAGCAGTGATTTTTGCTTGAAAGTGGACCCTACTTTGGTTTGATACCTCCGTGATTTTACAATTTAATATTGGGCTTTTCCCTGCTTTTATGAAGCTGCATATGACAATGCTCAGTTGTCTGATTACATCTACATCTGTTGTTTTTTGTTTTTGTTCTAGACGTTTTCCTCCTTGTCAAATGACATGTTCACTGCCAATGCATTCCTGCAAGAACAAGTGGGGGCATTGTTTAGTGGAATTTGGTTCCTGGGCAACTGACATTGACATTACTTTCAATTACTTTTTTATTTTTGTATATGTATTTTCTGGGGTATGGTGTAAAAGTAGCATCTGGAGGGATTTGAGGTCGGGTTGGTAGTCAAATTGAAGAGAGGTCATAGGGGACCCCCCAAAAAATACAAAGTAGCATATGGAAGTAATGCCCAAAAAGTAAATTGCATCAAAGAAATGTAATTCATTGAAATGACATGTAACCAAGTTCCATGGCTTCTATCAGGAAGTGCTTAAACCAATGGTGAATGTTGTGTATGGTGGGCTGTTGCTCTCGATTGTTGGGAATTGTGGAAATGAGCTGGACTCAGATGGTGGCGTGATCCGATTAACAAAGTTCAGTGGATGTCAGGTAGTTGGTGAGTGGGGCTGTGGAAAAGACTCGGTCCACAATTTGCCCTTAAGATACATAAAGCCTATGACATGCTGTGTTGTGTTGATAGTCTCACAAAATCCACGAATCGCAACTTGCTGAAGTTTGTTGCTGTGCCATTTGGAAGGTTAAAGTTACCTGGGAAGATATTGCTTACGGTTGTGTGTTTTGGACGGTCGATTATGTGCAATGTTGCAGTTTGGCTGTGGGTAAGAGGGATGATAGGAACCCCATTAAAAAGAGAGTGGCAGGTTCCTTCAATGTTCAAGAACATGTCAGCTTATGAATGACTGCAAGGCCACCTCTGATCCTTCCCACTCGATGCACATGATGGCGGTTGTATTCCACAGGGATGAGAATGCCAAAGATGTGCAAAGAGGAGGTTGAAAATCAGCTCTGTATGATGTGCTGTTAAGGTGTAGTAATGAGGTATGACCGATGTTGGTGTAGCGGCAGCACGCAGAGTGTTTAGGAGAAGCAAATTATGTGTTTGTGCGGGGTGATATGTGGAATGTGATCAGGACTATCAATTTGAGATTAGTGGTATTGGGGGCATATGACCTTCTCCATGGCTTGGCCATCTCCAGATACAAGAATGCCTGGGGATAGTGAAGCCTCTGTCCAGAGGAAGCCCCATGGAGACATTTCAAATGTTCGTACTGCTGTGGAACTTGCCATTGCCGACCTGAACATCAGGCCCAAACAGGAGTCATCCTTGATTTGTGTGCCCTACACTGAGAACGCATGGGCCTGTGATTCCCTCAGAGGTTAACATAAGAAGATAATTCTGATCATATCTTTGTTGTGACCAGTGGCAGTGCCACATAGGTAGGCGGGCCTCCTTGAGGACCTTTGGTCAACATTTGAAGACTTGATTGTGGGTGAGGGAGTATCTTCTTGCTACCGGCCTGGCAGTGACGGTGTTGTCGGTGTAATCAAGGATTTAATAAGGCAGCAGTAAATGGAGGTGAGAAGGGGAGGAGCAAGGACCTGAACAAAATAATTTGACAGTGGAGAGAGGAGGTGGGGATATACAGGGACATGGAAAGGAGAATAGGCAGCAGAGGCAGTAGAGGTGGGGCAAGTGCGTGACATGAAAGAAAAATTATGCAGTGTGGAGGAGGGGTGAAACTGAACATTGGAGTGAGTAAGGCAGAGGGCAAATGGGGACAAGGCTGAGTAGAGGAGATGAGTTGTTTATGCAGAAAGCAGTTTAGGGAGCAGAACACATGAACAGTGTCCACGTGGAGGTGTAAGCAGAAGACAAGTGTCAGGATCTGCACTGAGGATCCAGACTCCATGATGGTGGAGAAGATGGCATAGAATTGCCTAGTCAAGACCAGCTGATAGGCCAAGTAGGATAGATGTGCTTGTACTGAGTCAGATAACCACTTATTATCCTATATTACAGCAAGATGTCCTGATTTGGTCAGACTTCCAGGCTGAGAGCTGGTTTGCAGAGAATGGAGGTTTCTGGCTTCAATTACTGGTTGTACTTGGCTGATTACAGCTATGTTCAACAGTCTGCATTCGAAGGAGTGCTACCAACTAGGGTGGACATTTTCTTGTTATGTTGGTCGCAGGTATGTTTCTATTTTAGAAGAGGGCAGACTACTGCACTTTTGCGTGCAGTTGGTGCATGTAACAGAAGTAGTGACACTTCAACCAATGTTCTCAATGCAGAGATCGTCCTCAATAAGTACATTATTTATTTTGGTTGGTCAAGGGACCCTTTGAGAGCCAGGTGGTTTGCATTTACTGAACAAATATGCAAACAATTCTCGTTTTGATGTTGATTTTTGTGTTGAAAAAAGATACTAATTAGTTACATAATTGCACAGGTCATTTAAATGGGATTGGCTAAGATGTTGATTTCCCAGGGTTCGGTTAGGACTTTGACATTTTATTTGAAGTGGTATGTGGTGACCAAGCACAGTTAGCAATATAACATTTCCAGCTCCAACAATTTGGGTTTTTGCCCTGACCATAATGCCATTATCTATCTGGTTTTCTAAGATTTAGTGTTTTAATTCAAGGAATTAAGCAGTATGACATGTCTGTGATGGACATGTTGTTTCGATGCGTTTTGCATTTTTGGATACAGTGTCATCCAAGGTTGTGCTAGATGATATTAGAAATCACTGATAACTGACTTAGGATCTGGAGATGAAGTTGACTGATTCTTATTTTGTGTATAGTGGGCGGTTTTGGGAGTCCTTTTTGAGCATCAAGTGTGTGACATGTGTGGAGGCTATTGGGGTTTGTGTGTTGGTGTTGCCAGGTGTAATTGCACCAACCCTCTGGTGGTAGTTTTTCTTGGAGTGTGTTGTTGTCTGTATTGTTTGTCTGCAGCAGGTGGGGGAACACTGGAATACCTTAAAAAATAGTGTACAAGTACTGTACATTTAAGACATAATCCCTTTTAGCTTGCAGGACACGCGTGGCAACTACGAGAGCAGGTTTGGCATATAAACTACAACAAAAACACATTGTTTTTTTTCCATGCAGGGTATTTAAAAAAGGTTTTGGTTATAATGTTCTGGCACGTTTAACTGCATGGTCTTATTCTGGTGCTTGATGTGCAA
This sequence comes from Ambystoma mexicanum, assembly GCF_040938575.1. Taxonomy (NCBI): domain Eukaryota; kingdom Metazoa; phylum Chordata; class Amphibia; order Caudata; family Ambystomatidae; genus Ambystoma; species Ambystoma mexicanum. Next base: position 234,961,951 of record NC_090939.1, on the reverse strand, counting down.
ACAGCTATTGTTTCTATTAAAAAGTAAAATTAAGCTTCTTTCATAAAAGTTAGATTCTGATGCAGATGAATAATACAACATTTCTGAGATGTAGCAAATGAGTTTTCTGCTCATTTGTTTCAGTATTCCTGTGCAGCAAGTGAACGAAATAAGCAATCTGGCAATTCAAGTCTCTTGATGGTCACGGATGTCCAATTGTCATGGTCATACAACACTGAAGACTATGGAAAGATACTGTTCATACGACACTTGAATCCAGCCATCTTGATTACTATCATACCGTCTGGACCCATCAGTCAGTCTCTGCAACACGATGCAGCAGTGAATAAAGTCATCAAAGGCAACTTGTGTTCTTCCTTGCCTATCAAATTTGCGAATTAGAATATCATAAAACTGATCCGATAGTCAGAAAACAAAACCTGTAAGTGCTTGCTTCAGTTCATTCTTGTCGGTCGCTCCAGAACCATCCCTGCTGTATGTTCGGAACACACCCTGCCAGTCTGTAATATAGTTCCAAATGCCAGGGAATTCACTGAAGTTCACACCTCGTTTGTTTTCTATGTCAAACATTGAGATGATGGACCTGACAGTTGCTGGATTGAACAGAGTCCATGTCCCATTAGATAATGCCTGCTGAAGTTCCTTCTATTACGCCACTTCGGTCTTTATCAACCCTCTGAAAAACATTCCACAGGAAGCTCTCAACAGGCGCGGCTGGTTGACGATGATACTGCGGCTGGTAAGCCATGCCGCGTCTGTGCGATTACCCTACAAGTTCAATTCTGTGTGCGGCTGTAGGAATCCTGTCAGCGATTCGACGCAGCTCCCGTCCCAAAGCCAGCTGTCACTTCCGGTGCCGCCCAGCCTGCACTGCTTACTGCCCGTACATGGCATGGAGTGCTCCTTCCCAATTGTTTTATGAAAGGGTGTGATCGTTGTCCAGTTAATCTTGATAAATAAAATAAAATTAATAAATGCTTGAAAACTTAATTTGTTTCTTTCCTTTTTGTGTATTTTATTCATTCAATTGTATGTTCGAAATATTGATTCATATGACAATGAAACATACATTTGATTCTGTGACTTCTGTGACATTCTGTGACTTTGTCAATGTTTTACATGCATTGGTGTGCTTAGCCAACAATCAGCTTTGGCGCACATGCATTGATGTGTTGCCAATTAATTGGCTTTGTCATGGCTGCAGTTCCAGTTTAGTGATTCTTACAACATTATCTTTCCGATATTGTTATCTTTGACCCATTGGGTTTGCTACTTTCTGTATGCAACCAATCTAGTTAAATACAATCTTATACATGATAATCAGTACATTCATAACATTCTGTGGTGTTTCCATCTGGAAGCGAGAGTTGGGAGAAAGAGGAAGAAAGAACACGTGCGTTGTCGATGAGTCTGTATGTCCATATGGTCTGTCCATAGGTTCTGATATTTATCATAAGGGCCAGGTGGTGTCACCATTTAAGTGTCTAATTAGCAAGTGCACATTTGCAAACACTTTCGTAGGTTCGTGCATTAGGTAGTTGAGCAGCATGTCTGTGCATCCTGTGGCAAGCGTTTTGAGTTGGTGTGACTAATTTACCCCACAGGGTTCCCTGCCAGTTGGTAAACTGACCCATGGTTGTGCCTATTTGGGTAAATCGGGGAGTGTCCACGATCCTGTAAAGGAGGTCTCGTCATAGGACTAAGAAACTATATTCAAGCCACCAGAATAGACTTGGAAAAGGTCTCCCCTTTTGTGTTAGCGGTGAGAGTTTCACTTCCTTTGGATGATACAAACCTTACTATCATTAATGTCTATGATCCTCCGGGTATGACTAATACGGCCCACATCATAGAACTTGTTGAAGAAATAATATGTGAAACGACTACTAAGTTCAGAGGTGAAAAGATCATTTTGGGAGGGGATCTTAATTCTTGCTGTATTTGTAACTCTGATATTCTGGAGACCAAATTTGTCCAAGCTGACCCTTCTATGAGTGAATATGCTTTCACCCGAAAGGGAAACTCTGGGTTGAAGCATTAAATGACTGGGAATAATATATGTTTAATGGTCGTGTCACAGGGGATAGACCAGCAAAGGACACATGGAGAAATGCAGAGAAGACTGCCAGACTAGATAATTATTTTGGTAACACCGAATTAATTACCGAGGTAGGAAATAAGAAATTGTTCCTAATGCATTCAGTGATCACGCCTTGCTTACCGGCTCGCTGTTAGGCAAGACCCTAAGAGAAGCAAAGGGCAGTATTGGTGATCTAGATGTAAATACCGTAGGTAACAGGTTTAAATGGCCTGATAAAAACCTTGAAAAAGCAATGTTGTTTGCCTG